>NW_027518842.1:0-30279 GCF_043159265.1 Tasmannia lanceolata | reverse complement strand
TATATTATTAAACATACACAACTCTTTAATTTTAAGGCCAAATCAAATGCATTCAGTCAATATCTTCTCGTCTTGATGTTCCATTTCAAACACAACAAACAGCTCCCAAAAACTAAATGGGATGAGAGAGTTATGGTCTGTTTAGAATCATGGAGGTATAGAGTAAAACATACCTAACTTTCTCCTTTTAACTCCAAATCAAATGAAACCAGTCTCTATCTTCTCATCTAGATGTGTTCTTTCAAACGCAACAAACGGCTCCGAAAAAGTCACAGGGATGAGAGAGTTATTGTCTGCTTAGTAAAGCATGGAGGTATAGAGTTAAACATCCCAAAACTCTCTCATTTTAAGTCAAAATCAAAAGAAACCAGTATCTATCTTCCATCCAGAAATTTTCTATCAAATGCGACAAACGGCTCCAACAAAGTCACAGGGATGAGAGAGTTATATTCTGTTTAGTAAAAATTATGGAGATGTAGAGTAAAACATCCACCACTCTCTCATTTTAACTCCAAGTCAAATCAAATCAGTCTCTATCTGCTCATCTTGAAGATTTCCTTCAAACGTAACAAACGGCACCAAGAATGTCTGCGGGATGTGAGCGCTTTTTACTAAAAGCTTGAGGTATTTTTTTTTTTATGGGCAAGCTGGGGTTAGGCAAGACCCCCACCAGATATATTAGAAGGAAAAAGAGATACAGAGCTAGGGTGTCATTTTAAATCAAAATAAAATCGAATCAGTCTCTACCTTCTCATCTCTATGTTTTCTTACAAAAGCAACAAACGGCTCCAAAAAAGTCGATGGGATGAAAGAGTTATGGTCTGTTTAATAACATGGAGGTGTAGAGTAACACATCCATAACTCACTCAATTTAAGTCCAAATCAAATGAAATCAGTCTCTATACGCTCATTTTGAAGTTTTCTTTCAAACGCAACAACGGCACCAAAAATGTGAAAGGGATGAGAGAGTTATGGTCTGTTCAGAAATATGGTGGTACAGAGTAAAACATCCATAATTCTCTTATTTAAAGTCTAAATCAAATGGAATGATTCTCTATCTTATCATCTTTATTTTTTCTTTCAAACGCAACAAACGGCTCCAAAAAACTCAATGGGATGAGATGATAGTTATGCTCTGTTTAGTAACATGGAGGTATAGAGTAAAACATGCATAACTCTCTCTCTTTTTATGTCAGAATCAGATGAAATCGGTCTCTATTTGGTCATCCTAATGTTTTCTTTAAAGCGCAACAAACGGCTCCAAAAGAGTCAATAGGATGAGAGTGTTATGGTCTGTTTAGCAAAAACATGGGGGTTCAAGTAAAACTTACATAACTCTCTCATAAAAGGTCGACGGGATGAGAGAGTTATGGTCTGTTTAGTAACATGGAGATATAGAGTAACAAATCCACAACTCTCTCATTTTAAGTCTAAATCAATTGAAATCTGTCTCTATGTGCTCATCCTGAAGTTCTCTTTCAAACGCAAAAACGGCCCAAAAAACGTCAAAGGAATGAAAGAGTTTTTGACTGTTTAGTAAAAACATGGAGATTTATAGCAAAACTTCCATAACTCTCTCATTTTAAGTCCAAATCAAATGATATTAGTCTCAATGTGCTCATCTTGAAGTTTTCTTTCAAACGCAACAACGGCACCAAAAATGACAAAGGGATGAAAGAGTTATAGTCTGTTTAGTCAAAACATGGAGGTATCGTGTAAAACTTTCATAAGTCTCCCATTTTAAGTCCAAATCAAATGAAATCAGTCTCTATCTGGTCATGTTGAAGTTTTCTTTCAAACGAAACAAACGGCACCAAAAATGTCAAATGGATGTGAGAGTTATGATGGTCTTTTTAGTGAAAAGAGGACGTTTAGAGTAAAACATCCACAACTCTACCATTTTAAGTCAAAATCAAATGAATTCAATCTATCTGTTCTCATCTTGATGTTTTCTTACAAACCCAACAAACGGCTCCAAAAAAGTGAACCGTGTGAGAGAGTTATATTCTATTTAGTAAAAACATAGTGGTATATTATTAAACATACACAACTCTTTAATTTTAAGGCCAAATCAAATGCATTCAGTCAATATCTTCTCGTCTTGATGTTCCATTTCAAACACAACAAACAGCTCCCAAAAACTAAATGGGATGAGAGAGTTATGGTCTGTTTAGAATCATGGAGGTATAGAGTAAAACATACCTAACTTTCTCCTTTTAACTCCAAATCAAATGAAACCAGTCTCTATCTTCTCATCTAGATGTGTTCTTTCAAACGCAACAAACGGCTCCGAAAAAGTCACAGGGATGAGAGAGTTATTGTCTGCTTAGTAAAGCATGGAGGTATAGAGTTAAACATCCCAAAACTCTCTCATTTTAAGTCAAAATCAAAAGAAACCAGTATCTATCTTCCATCCAGAAATTTTCTATCAAATGCGACAAACGGCTCCAACAAAGTCACAGGGATGAGAGAGTTATATTCTGTTTAGTAAAAATTATGGAGATGTAGAGTAAAACATCCACCACTCTCTCATTTTAACTCCAAGTCAAATCAAATCAGTCTCTATCTGCTCATCTTGAAGATTTCCTTCAAACGTAACAAACGGCACCAAGAATGTCTGCGGGATGTGAGCGCTTTTTACTAAAAGCTTGAGGTATTTTTTTTTTTATGGGCAAGCTGGGGTTAGGCAAGACCCCCACCAGATATATTAGAAGGAAAAAGAGATACAGAGCTAGGGTGTCATTTTAAATCAAAATAAAATCGAATCAGTCTCTACCTTCTCATCTCTATGTTTTCTTACAAAAGCAACAAACGGCTCCAAAAAAGTCGATGGGATGAAAGAGTTATGGTCTGTTTAATAACATGGAGGTGTAGAGTAACACATCCATAACTCACTCAATTTAAGTCCAAATCAAATGAAATCAGTCTCTATACGCTCATTTTGAAGTTTTCTTTCAAACGCAACAACGGCACCAAAAATGTGAAAGGGATGAGAGAGTTATGGTCTGTTCAGAAATATGGTGGTACAGAGTAAAACATCCATAATTCTCTTATTTAAAGTCTAAATCAAATGGAATGATTCTCTATCTTATCATCTTTATTTTTTCTTTCAAACGCAACAAACGGCTCCAAAAAACTCAATGGGATGAGATGATAGTTATGCTCTGTTTAGTAACATGGAGGTATAGAGTAAAACATGCATAACTCTCTCTCTTTTTATGTCAGAATCAGATGAAATCGGTCTCTATTTGGTCATCCTAATGTTTTCTTTAAAGCGCAACAAACGGCTCCAAAAGAGTCAATAGGATGAGAGTGTTATGGTCTGTTTAGCAAAAACATGGGGGTTCAAGTAAAACTTACATAACTCTCTCATAAAAGGTCGACGGGATGAGAGAGTTATGGTCTGTTTAGTAACATGGAGATATAGAGTAACAAATCCACAACTCTCTCATTTTAAGTCTAAATCAATTGAAATCTGTCTCTATGTGCTCATCCTGAAGTTCTCTTTCAAACGCAAAAACGGCCCAAAAAACGTCAAAGGAATGAAAGAGTTTTTGACTGTTTAGTAAAAACATGGAGATTTATAGCAAAACTTCCATAACTCTCTCATTTTAAGTCCAAATCAAATGATATTAGTCTCAATGTGCTCATCTTGAAGTTTTCTTTCAAACGCAACAACGGCACCAAAAATGACAAAGGGATGAAAGAGTTATAGTCTGTTTAGTCAAAACATGGAGGTATCGTGTAAAACTTTCATAAGTCTCCCATTTTAAGTCCAAATCAAATGAAATCAGTCTCTATCTGGTCATGTTGAAGTTTTCTTTCAAACGAAACAAACGGCACCAAAAATGTCAAATGGATGTGAGAGTTATGATGGTCTTTTTAGTGAAAAGAGGACGTTTAGAGTAAAACATCCACAACTCTACCATTTTAAGTCAAAATCAAATGAATTCAATCTATCTGTTCTCATCTTGATGTTTTCTTACAAACCCAACAAACGGCTCCAAAAAAGTGAACCGTGTGAGAGAGTTATATTCTATTTAGTAAAAACATAGTGGTATATTATTAAACATACACAACTCTTTAATTTTAAGGCCAAATCAAATGCATTCAGTCAATATCTTCTCGTCTTGATGTTCCATTTCAAACACAACAAACAGCTCCCAAAAACTAAATGGGATGAGAGAGTTATGGTCTGTTTAGAATCATGGAGGTATAGAGTAAAACATACCTAACTTTCTCCTTTTAACTCCAAATCAAATGAAACCAGTCTCTATCTTCTCATCTAGATGTGTTCTTTCAAACGCAACAAACGGCTCCGAAAAAGTCACAGGGATGAGAGAGTTATTGTCTGCTTAGTAAAGCATGGAGGTATAGAGTTAAACATCCCAAAACTCTCTCATTTTAAGTCAAAATCAAAAGAAACCAGTATCTATCTTCCATCCAGAAATTTTCTATCAAATGCGACAAACGGCTCCAACAAAGTCACAGGGATGAGAGAGTTATATTCTGTTTAGTAAAAATTATGGAGATGTAGAGTAAAACATCCACCACTCTCTCATTTTAACTCCAAGTCAAATCAAATCAGTCTCTATCTGCTCATCTTGAAGATTTCCTTCAAACGTAACAAACGGCACCAAGAATGTCTGCGGGATGTGAGCGCTTTTTACTAAAAGCTTGAGGTATTTTTTTTTTTATGGGCAAGCTGGGGTTAGGCAAGACCCCCACCAGATATATTAGAAGGAAAAAGAGATACAGAGCTAGGGTGTCATTTTAAATCAAAATAAAATCGAATCAGTCTCTACCTTCTCATCTCTATGTTTTCTTACAAAAGCAACAAACGGCTCCAAAAAAGTCGATGGGATGAAAGAGTTATGGTCTGTTTAATAACATGGAGGTGTAGAGTAACACATCCATAACTCACTCAATTTAAGTCCAAATCAAATGAAATCAGTCTCTATACGCTCATTTTGAAGTTTTCTTTCAAACGCAACAACGGCACCAAAAATGTGAAAGGGATGAGAGAGTTATGGTCTGTTCAGAAATATGGTGGTACAGAGTAAAACATCCATAATTCTCTTATTTAAAGTCTAAATCAAATGGAATGATTCTCTATCTTATCATCTTTATTTTTTCTTTCAAACGCAACAAACGGCTCCAAAAAACTCAATGGGATGAGATGATAGTTATGCTCTGTTTAGTAACATGGAGGTATAGAGTAAAACATGCATAACTCTCTCTCTTTTTATGTCAGAATCAGATGAAATCGGTCTCTATTTGGTCATCCTAATGTTTTCTTTAAAGCGCAACAAACGGCTCCAAAAGAGTCAATAGGATGAGAGTGTTATGGTCTGTTTAGCAAAAACATGGGGGTTCAAGTAAAACTTACATAACTCTCTCATAAAAGGTCGACGGGATGAGAGAGTTATGGTCTGTTTAGTAACATGGAGATATAGAGTAACAAATCCACAACTCTCTCATTTTAAGTCTAAATCAATTGAAATCTGTCTCTATGTGCTCATCCTGAAGTTCTCTTTCAAACGCAAAAACGGCCCAAAAAACGTCAAAGGAATGAAAGAGTTTTTGACTGTTTAGTAAAAACATGGAGATTTATAGCAAAACTTCCATAACTCTCTCATTTTAAGTCCAAATCAAATGATATTAGTCTCAATGTGCTCATCTTGAAGTTTTCTTTCAAACGCAACAACGGCACCAAAAATGACAAAGGGATGAAAGAGTTATAGTCTGTTTAGTCAAAACATGGAGGTATCGTGTAAAACTTTCATAAGTCTCCCATTTTAAGTCCAAATCAAATGAAATCAGTCTCTATCTGGTCATGTTGAAGTTTTCTTTCAAACGAAACAAACGGCACCAAAAATGTCAAATGGATGTGAGAGTTATGATGGTCTTTTTAGTGAAAAGAGGACGTTTAGAGTAAAACATCCACAACTCTACCATTTTAAGTCAAAATCAAATGAATTCAATCTATCTGTTCTCATCTTGATGTTTTCTTACAAACCCAACAAACGGCTCCAAAAAAGTGAACCGTGTGAGAGAGTTATATTCTATTTAGTAAAAACATAGTGGTATATTATTAAACATACACAACTCTTTAATTTTAAGGCCAAATCAAATGCATTCAGTCAATATCTTCTCGTCTTGATGTTCCATTTCAAACACAACAAACAGCTCCCAAAAACTAAATGGGATGAGAGAGTTATGGTCTGTTTAGAATCATGGAGGTATAGAGTAAAACATACCTAACTTTCTCCTTTTAACTCCAAATCAAATGAAACCAGTCTCTATCTTCTCATCTAGATGTGTTCTTTCAAACGCAACAAACGGCTCCGAAAAAGTCACAGGGATGAGAGAGTTATTGTCTGCTTAGTAAAGCATGGAGGTATAGAGTTAAACATCCCAAAACTCTCTCATTTTAAGTCAAAATCAAAAGAAACCAGTATCTATCTTCCATCCAGAAATTTTCTATCAAATGCGACAAACGGCTCCAACAAAGTCACAGGGATGAGAGAGTTATATTCTGTTTAGTAAAAATTATGGAGATGTAGAGTAAAACATCCACCACTCTCTCATTTTAACTCCAAGTCAAATCAAATCAGTCTCTATCTGCTCATCTTGAAGATTTCCTTCAAACGTAACAAACGGCACCAAGAATGTCTGCGGGATGTGAGCGCTTTTTACTAAAAGCTTGAGGTATTTTTTTTTTTATGGGCAAGCTGGGGTTAGGCAAGACCCCCACCAGATATATTAGAAGGAAAAAGAGATACAGAGCTAGGGTGTCATTTTAAATCAAAATAAAATCGAATCAGTCTCTACCTTCTCATCTCTATGTTTTCTTACAAAAGCAACAAACGGCTCCAAAAAAGTCGATGGGATGAAAGAGTTATGGTCTGTTTAATAACATGGAGGTGTAGAGTAACACATCCATAACTCACTCAATTTAAGTCCAAATCAAATGAAATCAGTCTCTATACGCTCATTTTGAAGTTTTCTTTCAAACGCAACAACGGCACCAAAAATGTGAAAGGGATGAGAGAGTTATGGTCTGTTCAGAAATATGGTGGTACAGAGTAAAACATCCATAATTCTCTTATTTAAAGTCTAAATCAAATGGAATGATTCTCTATCTTATCATCTTTATTTTTTCTTTCAAACGCAACAAACGGCTCCAAAAAACTCAATGGGATGAGATGATAGTTATGCTCTGTTTAGTAACATGGAGGTATAGAGTAAAACATGCATAACTCTCTCTCTTTTTATGTCAGAATCAGATGAAATCGGTCTCTATTTGGTCATCCTAATGTTTTCTTTAAAGCGCAACAAACGGCTCCAAAAGAGTCAATAGGATGAGAGTGTTATGGTCTGTTTAGCAAAAACATGGGGGTTCAAGTAAAACTTACATAACTCTCTCATAAAAGGTCGACGGGATGAGAGAGTTATGGTCTGTTTAGTAACATGGAGATATAGAGTAACAAATCCACAACTCTCTCATTTTAAGTCTAAATCAATTGAAATCTGTCTCTATGTGCTCATCCTGAAGTTCTCTTTCAAACGCAAAAACGGCCCAAAAAACGTCAAAGGAATGAAAGAGTTTTTGACTGTTTAGTAAAAACATGGAGATTTATAGCAAAACTTCCATAACTCTCTCATTTTAAGTCCAAATCAAATGATATTAGTCTCAATGTGCTCATCTTGAAGTTTTCTTTCAAACGCAACAACGGCACCAAAAATGACAAAGGGATGAAAGAGTTATAGTCTGTTTAGTCAAAACATGGAGGTATCGTGTAAAACTTTCATAAGTCTCCCATTTTAAGTCCAAATCAAATGAAATCAGTCTCTATCTGGTCATGTTGAAGTTTTCTTTCAAACGAAACAAACGGCACCAAAAATGTCAAATGGATGTGAGAGTTATGATGGTCTTTTTAGTGAAAAGAGGACGTTTAGAGTAAAACATCCACAACTCTACCATTTTAAGTCAAAATCAAATGAATTCAATCTATCTGTTCTCATCTTGATGTTTTCTTACAAACCCAACAAACGGCTCCAAAAAAGTGAACCGTGTGAGAGAGTTATATTCTATTTAGTAAAAACATAGTGGTATATTATTAAACATACACAACTCTTTAATTTTAAGGCCAAATCAAATGCATTCAGTCAATATCTTCTCGTCTTGATGTTCCATTTCAAACACAACAAACAGCTCCCAAAAACTAAATGGGATGAGAGAGTTATGGTCTGTTTAGAATCATGGAGGTATAGAGTAAAACATACCTAACTTTCTCCTTTTAACTCCAAATCAAATGAAACCAGTCTCTATCTTCTCATCTAGATGTGTTCTTTCAAACGCAACAAACGGCTCCGAAAAAGTCACAGGGATGAGAGAGTTATTGTCTGCTTAGTAAAGCATGGAGGTATAGAGTTAAACATCCCAAAACTCTCTCATTTTAAGTCAAAATCAAAAGAAACCAGTATCTATCTTCCATCCAGAAATTTTCTATCAAATGCGACAAACGGCTCCAACAAAGTCACAGGGATGAGAGAGTTATATTCTGTTTAGTAAAAATTATGGAGATGTAGAGTAAAACATCCACCACTCTCTCATTTTAACTCCAAGTCAAATCAAATCAGTCTCTATCTGCTCATCTTGAAGATTTCCTTCAAACGTAACAAACGGCACCAAGAATGTCTGCGGGATGTGAGCGCTTTTTACTAAAAGCTTGAGGTATTTTTTTTTTTATGGGCAAGCTGGGGTTAGGCAAGACCCCCACCAGATATATTAGAAGGAAAAAGAGATACAGAGCTAGGGTGTCATTTTAAATCAAAATAAAATCGAATCAGTCTCTACCTTCTCATCTCTATGTTTTCTTACAAAAGCAACAAACGGCTCCAAAAAAGTCGATGGGATGAAAGAGTTATGGTCTGTTTAATAACATGGAGGTGTAGAGTAACACATCCATAACTCACTCAATTTAAGTCCAAATCAAATGAAATCAGTCTCTATACGCTCATTTTGAAGTTTTCTTTCAAACGCAACAACGGCACCAAAAATGTGAAAGGGATGAGAGAGTTATGGTCTGTTCAGAAATATGGTGGTACAGAGTAAAACATCCATAATTCTCTTATTTAAAGTCTAAATCAAATGGAATGATTCTCTATCTTATCATCTTTATTTTTTCTTTCAAACGCAACAAACGGCTCCAAAAAACTCAATGGGATGAGATGATAGTTATGCTCTGTTTAGTAACATGGAGGTATAGAGTAAAACATGCATAACTCTCTCTCTTTTTATGTCAGAATCAGATGAAATCGGTCTCTATTTGGTCATCCTAATGTTTTCTTTAAAGCGCAACAAACGGCTCCAAAAGAGTCAATAGGATGAGAGTGTTATGGTCTGTTTAGCAAAAACATGGGGGTTCAAGTAAAACTTACATAACTCTCTCATAAAAGGTCGACGGGATGAGAGAGTTATGGTCTGTTTAGTAACATGGAGATATAGAGTAACAAATCCACAACTCTCTCATTTTAAGTCTAAATCAATTGAAATCTGTCTCTATGTGCTCATCCTGAAGTTCTCTTTCAAACGCAAAAACGGCCCAAAAAACGTCAAAGGAATGAAAGAGTTTTTGACTGTTTAGTAAAAACATGGAGATTTATAGCAAAACTTCCATAACTCTCTCATTTTAAGTCCAAATCAAATGATATTAGTCTCAATGTGCTCATCTTGAAGTTTTCTTTCAAACGCAACAACGGCACCAAAAATGACAAAGGGATGAAAGAGTTATAGTCTGTTTAGTCAAAACATGGAGGTATCGTGTAAAACTTTCATAAGTCTCCCATTTTAAGTCCAAATCAAATGAAATCAGTCTCTATCTGGTCATGTTGAAGTTTTCTTTCAAACGAAACAAACGGCACCAAAAATGTCAAATGGATGTGAGAGTTATGATGGTCTTTTTAGTGAAAAGAGGACGTTTAGAGTAAAACATCCACAACTCTACCATTTTAAGTCAAAATCAAATGAATTCAATCTATCTGTTCTCATCTTGATGTTTTCTTACAAACCCAACAAACGGCTCCAAAAAAGTGAACCGTGTGAGAGAGTTATATTCTATTTAGTAAAAACATAGTGGTATATTATTAAACATACACAACTCTTTAATTTTAAGGCCAAATCAAATGCATTCAGTCAATATCTTCTCGTCTTGATGTTCCATTTCAAACACAACAAACAGCTCCCAAAAACTAAATGGGATGAGAGAGTTATGGTCTGTTTAGAATCATGGAGGTATAGAGTAAAACATACCTAACTTTCTCCTTTTAACTCCAAATCAAATGAAACCAGTCTCTATCTTCTCATCTAGATGTGTTCTTTCAAACGCAACAAACGGCTCCGAAAAAGTCACAGGGATGAGAGAGTTATTGTCTGCTTAGTAAAGCATGGAGGTATAGAGTTAAACATCCCAAAACTCTCTCATTTTAAGTCAAAATCAAAAGAAACCAGTATCTATCTTCCATCCAGAAATTTTCTATCAAATGCGACAAACGGCTCCAACAAAGTCACAGGGATGAGAGAGTAATATTCTGTTTAGTAAAAATTATGGAGATGTAGAGTAAAACATCCACCACTCTCTCATTTTAACTCCAAGTCAAATCAAATCAGTCTCTATCTGCTCATCTTGAAGATTTCCTTCAAACGTAACAAACGGCACCAAGAATGTCTGCGGGATGTGAGCGCTTTTTACTAAAAGCTTGAGGTATTTTTTTTTTTATGGGCAAGCTGGGGTTAGGCAAGACCCCCACCAGATATATTAGAAGGAAAAAGAGATACAGAGCTAGGGTGTCATTTTAAATCAAAATAAAATCGAATCAGTCTCTACCTTCTCATCTCTATGTTTTCTTACAAAAGCAACAAACGGCTCCAAAAAAGTCGATGGGATGAAAGAGTTATGGTCTGTTTAATAACATGGAGGTGTAGAGTAACACATCCATAACTCACTCAATTTAAGTCCAAATCAAATGAAATCAGTCTCTATACGCTCATTTTGAAGTTTTCTTTCAAACGCAACAACGGCACCAAAAATGTGAAAGGGATGAGAGAGTTATGGTCTGTTCAGAAATATGGTGGTACAGAGTAAAACATCCATAATTCTCTTATTTAAAGTCTAAATCAAATGGAATGATTCTCTATCTTATCATCTTTATTTTTTCTTTCAAACGCAACAAACGGCTCCAAAAAACTCAATGGGATGAGATGATAGTTATGCTCTGTTTAGTAACATGGAGGTATAGAGTAAAACATGCATAACTCTCTCTCTTTTTATGTCAGAATCAGATGAAATCGGTCTCTATTTGGTCATCCTAATGTTTTCTTTAAAGCGCAACAAACGGCTCCAAAAGAGTCAATAGGATGAGAGTGTTATGGTCTGTTTAGCAAAAACATGGGGGTTCAAGTAAAACTTACATAACTCTCTCATAAAAGGTCGACGGGATGAGAGAGTTATGGTCTGTTTAGTAACATGGAGATATAGAGTAACAAATCCACAACTCTCTCATTTTAAGTCTAAATCAATTGAAATCTGTCTCTATGTGCTCATCCTGAAGTTCTCTTTCAAACGCAAAAACGGCCCAAAAAACGTCAAAGGAATGAAAGAGTTTTTGACTGTTTAGTAAAAACATGGAGATTTATAGCAAAACTTCCATAACTCTCTCATTTTAAGTCCAAATCAAATGATATTAGTCTCAATGTGCTCATCTTGAAGTTTTCTTTCAAACGCAACAACGGCACCAAAAATGACAAAGGGATGAAAGAGTTATAGTCTGTTTAGTCAAAACATGGAGGTATCGTGTAAAACTTTCATAAGTCTCCCATTTTAAGTCCAAATCAAATGAAATCAGTCTCTATCTGGTCATGTTGAAGTTTTCTTTCAAACGAAACAAACGGCACCAAAAATGTCAAATGGATGTGAGAGTTATGATGGTCTTTTTAGTGAAAAGAGGACGTTTAGAGTAAAACATCCACAACTCTACCATTTTAAGTCAAAATCAAATGAATTCAATCTATCTGTTCTCATCTTGATGTTTTCTTACAAACCCAACAAACGGCTCCAAAAAAGTGAACCGTGTGAGAGAGTTATATTCTATTTAGTAAAAACATAGTGGTATATTATTAAACATACACAACTCTTTAATTTTAAGGCCAAATCAAATGCATTCAGTCAATATCTTCTCGTCTTGATGTTCCATTTCAAACACAACAAACAGCTCCCAAAAACTAAATGGGATGAGAGAGTTATGGTCTGTTTAGAATCATGGAGGTATAGAGTAAAACATACCTAACTTTCTCCTTTTAACTCCAAATCAAATGAAACCAGTCTCTATCTTCTCATCTAGATGTGTTCTTTCAAACGCAACAAACGGCTCCGAAAAAGTCACAGGGATGAGAGAGTTATTGTCTGCTTAGTAAAGCATGGAGGTATAGAGTTAAACATCCCAAAACTCTCTCATTTTAAGTCAAAATCAAAAGAAACCAGTATCTATCTTCCATCCAGAAATTTTCTATCAAATGCGACAAACGGCTCCAACAAAGTCACAGGGATGAGAGAGTTATATTCTGTTTAGTAAAAATTATGGAGATGTAGAGTAAAACATCCACCACTCTCTCATTTTAACTCCAAGTCAAATCAAATCAGTCTCTATCTGCTCATCTTGAAGATTTCCTTCAAACGTAACAAACGGCACCAAGAATGTCTGCGGGATGTGAGCGCTTTTTACTAAAAGCTTGAGGTATTTTTTTTTTTATGGGCAAGCTGGGGTTAGGCAAGACCCCCACCAGATATATTAGAAGGAAAAAGAGATACAGAGCTAGGGTGTCATTTTAAATCAAAATAAAATCGAATCAGTCTCTACCTTCTCATCTCTATGTTTTCTTACAAAAGCAACAAACGGCTCCAAAAAAGTCGATGGGATGAAAGAGTTATGGTCTGTTTAATAACATGGAGGTGTAGAGTAACACATCCATAACTCACTCAATTTAAGTCCAAATCAAATGAAATCAGTCTCTATACGCTCATTTTGAAGTTTTCTTTCAAACGCAACAACGGCACCAAAAATGTGAAAGGGATGAGAGAGTTATGGTCTGTTCAGAAATATGGTGGTACAGAGTAAAACATCCATAATTCTCTTATTTAAAGTCTAAATCAAATGGAATGATTCTCTATCTTATCATCTTTATTTTTTCTTTCAAACGCAACAAACGGCTCCAAAAAACTCAATGGGATGAGATGATAGTTATGCTCTGTTTAGTAACATGGAGGTATAGAGTAAAACATGCATAACTCTCTCTCTTTTTATGTCAGAATCAGATGAAATCGGTCTCTATTTGGTCATCCTAATGTTTTCTTTAAAGCGCAACAAACGGCTCCAAAAGAGTCAATAGGATGAGAGTGTTATGGTCTGTTTAGCAAAAACATGGGGGTTCAAGTAAAACTTACATAACTCTCTCATAAAAGGTCGACGGGATGAGAGAGTTATGGTCTGTTTAGTAACATGGAGATATAGAGTAACAAATCCACAACTCTCTCATTTTAAGTCTAAATCAATTGAAATCTGTCTCTATGTGCTCATCCTGAAGTTCTCTTTCAAACGCAAAAACGGCCCAAAAAACGTCAAAGGAATGAAAGAGTTTTTGACTGTTTAGTAAAAACATGGAGATTTATAGCAAAACTTCCATAACTCTCTCATTTTAAGTCCAAATCAAATGATATTAGTCTCAATGTGCTCATCTTGAAGTTTTCTTTCAAACGCAACAACGGCACCAAAAATGACAAAGGGATGAAAGAGTTATAGTCTGTTTAGTCAAAACATGGAGGTATCGTGTAAAACTTTCATAAGTCTCCCATTTTAAGTCCAAATCAAATGAAATCAGTCTCTATCTGGTCATGTTGAAGTTTTCTTTCAAACGAAACAAACGGCACCAAAAATGTCAAATGGATGTGAGAGTTATGATGGTCTTTTTAGTGAAAAGAGGACGTTTAGAGTAAAACATCCACAACTCTACCATTTTAAGTCAAAATCAAATGAATTCAATCTATCTGTTCTCATCTTGATGTTTTCTTACAAACCCAACAAACGGCTCCAAAAAAGTGAACCGTGTGAGAGAGTTATATTCTATTTAGTAAAAACATAGTGGTATATTATTAAACATACACAACTCTTTAATTTTAAGGCCAAATCAAATGCATTCAGTCAATATCTTCTCGTCTTGATGTTCCATTTCAAACACAACAAACAGCTCCCAAAAACTAAATGGGATGAGAGAGTTATGGTCTGTTTAGAATCATGGAGGTATAGAGTAAAACATACCTAACTTTCTCCTTTTAACTCCAAATCAAATGAAACCAGTCTCTATCTTCTCATCTAGATGTGTTCTTTCAAACGCAACAAACGGCTCCGAAAAAGTCACAGGGATGAGAGAGTTATTGTCTGCTTAGTAAAGCATGGAGGTATAGAGTTAAACATCCCAAAACTCTCTCATTTTAAGTCAAAATCAAAAGAAACCAGTATCTATCTTCCATCCAGAAATTTTCTATCAAATGCGACAAACGGCTCCAACAAAGTCACAGGGATGAGAGAGTTATATTCTGTTTAGTAAAAATTATGGAGATGTAGAGTAAAACATCCACCACTCTCTCATTTTAACTCCAAGTCAAATCAAATCAGTCTCTATCTGCTCATCTTGAAGATTTCCTTCAAACGTAACAAACGGCACCAAGAATGTCTGCGGGATGTGAGCGCTTTTTACTAAAAGCTTGAGGTATTTTTTTTTTTATGGGCAAGCTGGGGTTAGGCAAGACCCCCACCAGATATATTAGAAGGAAAAAGAGATACAGAGCTAGGGTGTCATTTTAAATCAAAATAAAATCGAATCAGTCTCTACCTTCTCATCTCTATGTTTTCTTACAAAAGCAACAAACGGCTCCAAAAAAGTCGATGGGATGAAAGAGTTATGGTCTGTTTAATAACATGGAGGTGTAGAGTAACACATCCATAACTCACTCAATTTAAGTCCAAATCAAATGAAATCAGTCTCTATACGCTCATTTTGAAGTTTTCTTTCAAACGCAACAACGGCACCAAAAATGTGAAAGGGATGAGAGAGTTATGGTCTGTTCAGAAATATGGTGGTACAGAGTAAAACATCCATAATTCTCTTATTTAAAGTCTAAATCAAATGGAATGATTCTCTATCTTATCATCTTTATTTTTTCTTTCAAACGCAACAAACGGCTCCAAAAAACTCAATGGGATGAGATGATAGTTATGCTCTGTTTAGTAACATGGAGGTATAGAGTAAAACATGCATAACTCTCTCTCTTTTTATGTCAGAATCAGATGAAATCGGTCTCTATTTGGTCATCCTAATGTTTTCTTTAAAGCGCAACAAACGGCTCCAAAAGAGTCAATAGGATGAGAGTGTTATGGTCTGTTTAGCAAAAACATGGGGGTTCAAGTAAAACTTACATAACTCTCTCATAAAAGGTCGACGGGATGAGAGAGTTATGGTCTGTTTAGTAACATGGAGATATAGAGTAACAAATCCACAACTCTCTCATTTTAAGTCTAAATCAATTGAAATCTGTCTCTATGTGCTCATCCTGAAGTTCTCTTTCAAACGCAAAAACGGCCCAAAAAACGTCAAAGGAATGAAAGAGTTTTTGACTGTTTAGTAAAAACATGGAGATTTATAGCAAAACTTCCATAACTCTCTCATTTTAAGTCCAAATCAAATGATATTAGTCTCAATGTGCTCATCTTGAAGTTTTCTTTCAAACGCAACAACGGCACCAAAAATGACAAAGGGATGAAAGAGTTATAGTCTGTTTAGTCAAAACATGGAGGTATCGTGTAAAACTTTCATAAGTCTCCCATTTTAAGTCCAAATCAAATGAAATCAGTCTCTATCTGGTCATGTTGAAGTTTTCTTTCAAACGAAACAAACGGCACCAAAAATGTCAAATGGATGTGAGAGTTATGATGGTCTTTTTAGTGAAAAGAGGACGTTTAGAGTAAAACATCCACAACTCTACCATTTTAAGTCAAAATCAAATGAATTCAATCTATCTGTTCTCATCTTGATGTTTTCTTACAAACCCAACAAATGGCTCCAAAAAAGTGAACCGTGTGAGAGAGTTATATTCTATTTAGTAAAAACATAGTGGTATATTATTAAACATACACAACTCTTTAATTTTAAGGCCAAATCAAATGCATTCAGTCAATATCTTCTCGTCTTGATGTTCCATTTCAAACACAACAAACAGCTCCCAAAAACTAAATGGGATGAGAGAGTTATGGTCTGTTTAGAATCATGGAGGTATAGAGTAAAACATACCTAACTTTCTCCTTTTAACTCCAAATCAAATGAAACCAGTCTCTATCTTCTCATCTAGATGTGTTCTTTCAAACGCAACAAACGGCTCCGAAAAAGTCACAGGGATGAGAGAGTTATTGTCTGCTTAGTAAAGCATGGAGGTATAGAGTTAAACATCCCAAAACTCTCTCATTTTAAGTCAAAATCAAAAGAAACCAGTATCTATCTTCCATCCAGAAATTTTCTATCAAATGCGACAAACGGCTCCAACAAAGTCACAGGGATGAGAGAGTTATATTCTGTTTAGTAAAAATTATGGAGATGTAGAGTAAAACATCCACCACTCTCTCATTTTAACTCCAAGTCAAATCAAATCAGTCTCTATCTGCTCATCTTGAAGATTTCCTTCAAACGTAACAAACGGCACCAAGAATGTCTGCGGGATGTGAGCGCTTTTTACTAAAAGCTTGAGGTATTTTTTTTTTTATGGGCAAGCTGGGGTTAGGCAAGACCCCCACCAGATATATTAGAAGGAAAAAGAGATACAGAGCTAGGGTGTCATTTTAAATCAAAATAAAATCGAATCAGTCTCTACCTTCTCATCTCTATGTTTTCTTACAAAAGCAACAAACGGCTCCAAAAAAGTCGATGGGATGAAAGAGTTATGGTCTGTTTAATAACATGGAGGTGTAGAGTAACACATCCATAACTCACTCAATTTAAGTCCAAATCAAATGAAATCAGTCTCTATACGCTCATTTTGAAGTTTTCTTTCAAACGCAACAACGGCACCAAAAATGTGAAAGGGATGAGAGAGTTATGGTCTGTTCAGAAATATGGTGGTACAGAGTAAAACATCCATAATTCTCTTATTTAAAGTCTAAATCAAATGGAATGATTCTCTATCTTATCATCTTTATTTTTTCTTTCAAACGCAACAAACGGCTCCAAAAAACTCAATGGGATGAGATGATAGTTATGCTCTGTTTAGTAACATGGAGGTATAGAGTAAAACATGCATAACTCTCTCTCTTTTTATGTCAGAATCAGATGAAATCGGTCTCTATTTGGTCATCCTAATGTTTTCTTTAAAGCGCAACAAACGGCTCCAAAAGAGTCAATAGGATGAGAGTGTTATGGTCTGTTTAGCAAAAACATGGGGGTTCAAGTAAAACTTACATAACTCTCTCATAAAAGGTCGACGGGATGAGAGAGTTATGGTCTGTTTAGTAACATGGAGATATAGAGTAACAAATCCACAACTCTCTCATTTTAAGTCTAAATCAATTGAAATCTGTCTCTATGTGCTCATCCTGAAGTTCTCTTTCAAACGCAAAAACGGCCCAAAAAACGTCAAAGGAATGAAAGAGTTTTTGACTGTTTAGTAAAAACATGGAGATTTATAGCAAAACTTCCATAACTCTCTCATTTTAAGTCCAAATCAAATGATATTAGTCTCAATGTGCTCATCTTGAAGTTTTCTTTCAAACGCAACAACGGCACCAAAAATGACAAAGGGATGAAAGAGTTATAGTCTGTTTAGTCAAAACATGGAGGTATCGTGTAAAACTTTCATAAGTCTCCCATTTTAAGTCCAAATCAAATGAAATCAGTCTCTATCTGGTCATGTTGAAGTTTTCTTTCAAACGAAACAAACGGCACCAAAAATGTCAAATGGATGTGAGAGTTATGATGGTCTTTTTAGTGAAAAGAGGACGTTTAGAGTAAAACATCCACAACTCTACCATTTTAAGTCAAAATCAAATGAATTCAATCTATCTGTTCTCATCTTGATGTTTTCTTACAAACCCAACAAACGGCTCCAAAAAAGTGAACCGTGTGAGAGAGTTATATTCTATTTAGTAAAAACATAGTGGTATATTATTAAACATACACAACTCTTTAATTTTAAGGCCAAATCAAATGCATTCAGTCAATATCTTCTCGTCTTGATGTTCCATTTCAAACACAACAAACAGCTCCCAAAAACTAAATGGGATGAGAGAGTTATGGTCTGTTTAGAATCATGGAGGTATAGAGTAAAACATACCTAACTTTCTCCTTTTAACTCCAAATCAAATGAAACCAGTCTCTATCTTCTCATCTAGATGTGTTCTTTCAAACGCAACAAACGGCTCCGAAAAAGTCACAGGGATGAGAGAGTTATTGTCTGCTTAGTAAAGCATGGAGGTATAGAGTTAAACATCCCAAAACTCTCTCATTTTAAGTCAAAATCAAAAGAAACCAGTATCTATCTTCCATCCAGAAATTTTCTATCAAATGCGACAAACGGCTCCAACAAAGTCACAGGGATGAGAGAGTTATATTCTGTTTAGTAAAAATTATGGAGATGTAGAGTAAAACATCCACCACTCTCTCATTTTAACTCCAAGTCAAATCAAATCAGTCTCTATCTGCTCATCTTGAAGATTTCCTTCAAACGTAACAAACGGCACCAAGAATGTCTGCGGGATGTGAGCGCTTTTTACTAAAAGCTTGAGGTATTTTTTTTTTTATGGGCAAGCTGGGGTTAGGCAAGACCCCCACCAGATATATTAGAAGGAAAAAGAGATACAGAGCTAGGGTGTCATTTTAAATCAAAATAAAATCGAATCAGTCTCTACCTTCTCATCTCTATGTTTTCTTACAAAAGCAACAAACGGCTCCAAAAAAGTCGATGGGATGAAAGAGTTATGGTCTGTTTAATAACATGGAGGTGTAGAGTAACACATCCATAACTCACTCAATTTAAGTCCAAATCAAATGAAATCAGTCTCTATACGCTCATTTTGAAGTTTTCTTTCAAACGCAACAACGGCACCAAAAATGTGAAAGGGATGAGAGAGTTATGGTCTGTTCAGAAATATGGTGGTACAGAGTAAAACATCCATAATTCTCTTATTTAAAGTCTAAATCAAATGGAATGATTCTCTATCTTATCATCTTTATTTTTTCTTTCAAACGCAACAAACGGCTCCAAAAAACTCAATGGGATGAGATGATAGTTATGCTCTGTTTAGTAACATGGAGGTATAGAGTAAAACATGCATAACTCTCTCTCTTTTTATGTCAGAATCAGATGAAATCGGTCTCTATTTGGTCATCCTAATGTTTTCTTTAAAGCGCAACAAACGGCTCCAAAAGAGTCAATAGGATGAGAGTGTTATGGTCTGTTTAGCAAAAACATGGGGGTTCAAGTAAAACTTACATAACTCTCTCATAAAAGGTCGACGGGATGAGAGAGTTATGGTCTGTTTAGTAACATGGAGATATAGAGTAACAAATCCACAACTCTCTCATTTTAAGTCTAAATCAATTGAAATCTGTCTCTATGTGCTCATCCTGAAGTTCTCTTTCAAACGCAAAAACGGCCCAAAAAACGTCAAAGGAATGAAAGAGTTTTTGACTGTTTAGTAAAAACATGGAGATTTATAGCAAAACTTCCATAACTCTCTCATTTTAAGTCCAAATCAAATGATATTAGTCTCAATGTGCTCATCTTGAAGTTTTCTTTCAAACGCAACAACGGCACCAAAAATGACAAAGGGATGAAAGAGTTATAGTCTGTTTAGTCAAAACATGGAGGTATCGTGTAAAACTTTCATAAGTCTCCCATTTTAAGTCCAAATCAAATGAAATCAGTCTCTATCTGGTCATGTTGAAGTTTTCTTTCAAACGAAACAAACGGCACCAAAAATGTCAAATGGATGTGAGAGTTATGATGGTCTTTTTAGTGAAAAGAGGACGTTTAGAGTAAAACATCCACAACTCTACCATTTTAAGTCAAAATCAAATGAATTCAATCTATCTGTTCTCATCTTGATGTTTTCTTACAAACCCAACAAACGGCTCCAAAAAAGTGAACCGTGTGAGAGAGTTATATTCTATTTAGTAAAAACATAGTGGTATATTATTAAACATACACAACTCTTTAATTTTAAGGCCAAATCAAATGCATTCAGTCAATATCTTCTCGTCTTGATGTTCCATTTCAAACACAACAAACAGCTCCCAAAAACTAAATGGGATGAGAGAGTTATGGTCTGTTTAGAATCATGGAGGTATAGAGTAAAACATACCTAACTTTCTCCTTTTAACTCCAAATCAAATGAAACCAGTCTCTATCTTCTCATCTAGATGTGTTCTTTCAAACGCAACAAACGGCTCCGAAAAAGTCACAGGGATGAGAGAGTTATTGTCTGCTTAGTAAAGCATGGAGGTATAGAGTTAAACATCCCAAAACTCTCTCATTTTAAGTCAAAATCAAAAGAAACCAGTATCTATCTTCCATCCAGAAATTTTCTATCAAATGCGACAAACGGCTCCAACAAAGTCACAGGGATGAGAGAGTTATATTCTGTTTAGTAAAAATTATGGAGATGTAGAGTAAAACATCCACCACTCTCTCATTTTAACTCCAAGTCAAATCAAATCAGTCTCTATCTGCTCATCTTGAAGATTTCCTTCAAACGTAACAAACGGCACCAAGAATGTCTGCGGGATGTGAGCGCTTTTTACTAAAAGCTTGAGGTATTTTTTTTTTTATGGGCAAGCTGGGGTTAGGCAAGACCCCCACCAGATATATTAGAAGGAAAAAGAGATACAGAGCTAGGGTGTCATTTTAAATCAAAATAAAATCGAATCAGTCTCTACCTTCTCATCTCTATGTTTTCTTACAAAAGCAACAAACGGCTCCAAAAAAGTCGATGGGATGAAAGAGTTATGGTCTGTTTAATAACATGGAGGTGTAGAGTAACACATCCATAACTCACTCAATTTAAGTCCAAATCAAATGAAATCAGTCTCTATACGCTCATTTTGAAGTTTTCTTTCAAACGCAACAACGGCACCAAAAATGTGAAAGGGATGAGAGAGTTATGGTCTGTTCAGAAATATGGTGGTACAGAGTAAAACATCCATAATTCTCTTATTTAAAGTCTAAATCAAATGGAATGATTCTCTATCTTATCATCTTTATTTTTTCTTTCAAACGCAACAAACGGCTCCAAAAAACTCAATGGGATGAGATGATAGTTATGCTCTGTTTAGTAACATGGAGGTATAGAGTAAAACATGCATAACTCTCTCTCTTTTTATGTCAGAATCAGATGAAATCGGTCTCTATTTGGTCATCCTAATGTTTTCTTTAAAGCGCAACAAACGGCTCCAAAAGAGTCAATAGGATGAGAGTGTTATGGTCTGTTTAGCAAAAACATGGGGGTTCAAGTAAAACTTACATAACTCTCTCATAAAAGGTCGACGGGATGAGAGAGTTATGGTCTGTTTAGTAACATGGAGATATAGAGTAACAAATCCACAACTCTCTCATTTTAAGTCTAAATCAATTGAAATCTGTCTCTATGTGCTCATCCTGAAGTTCTCTTTCAAACGCAAAAACGGCCCAAAAAACGTCAAAGGAATGAAAGAGTTTTTGACTGTTTAGTAAAAACATGGAGATTTATAGCAAAACTTCCATAACTCTCTCATTTTAAGTCCAAATCAAATGATATTAGTCTCAATGTGCTCATCTTGAAGTTTTCTTTCAAACGCAACAACGGCACCAAAAATGACAAAGGGATGAAAGAGTTATAGTCTGTTTAGTCAAAACATGGAGGTATCGTGTAAAACTTTCATAAGTCTCCCATTTTAAGTCCAAATCAAATGAAATCAGTCTCTATCTGGTCATGTTGAAGTTTTCTTTCAAACGAAACAAACGGCACCAAAAATGTCAAATGGATGTGAGAGTTATGATGGTCTTTTTAGTGAAAAGAGGACGTTTAGAGTAAAACATCCACAACTCTACCATTTTAAGTCAAAATCAAATGAATTCAATCTATCTGTTCTCATCTTGATGTTTTCTTACAAACCCAACAAACGGCTCCAAAAAAGTGAACCGTGTGAGAGAGTTATATTCTATTTAGTAAAAACATAGTGGTATATTATTAAACATACACAACTCTTTAATTTTAAGGCCAAATCAAATGCATTCAGTCAATATCTTCTCGTCTTGATGTTCCATTTCAAACACAACAAACAGCTCCCAAAAACTAAATGGGATGAGAGAGTTATGGTCTGTTTAGAATCATGGAGGTATAGAGTAAAACATACCTAACTTTCTCCTTTTAACTCCAAATCAAATGAAACCAGTCTCTATCTTCTCATCTAGATGTGTTCTTTCAAACGCAACAAACGGCTCCGAAAAAGTCACAGGGATGAGAGAGTTATTGTCTGCTTAGTAAAGCATGGAGGTATAGAGTTAAACATCCCAAAACTCTCTCATTTTAAGTCAAAATCAAAAGAAACCAGTATCTATCTTCCATCCAGAAATTTTCTATCAAATGCGACAAACGGCTCCAACAAAGTCACAGGGATGAGAGAGTTATATTCTGTTTAGTAAAAATTATGGAGATGTAGAGTAAAACATCCACCACTCTCTCATTTTAACTCCAAGTCAAATCAAATCAGTCTCTATCTGCTCATCTTGAAGATTTCCTTCAAACGTAACAAACGGCACCAAGAATGTCTGCGGGATGTGAGCGCTTTTTACTAAAAGCTTGAGGTATTTTTTTTTTTATGGGCAAGCTGGGGTTAGGCAAGACCCCCACCAGATATATTAGAAGGAAAAAGAGATACAGAGCTAGGGTGTCATTTTAAATCAAAATAAAATCGAATCAGTCTCTACCTTCTCATCTCTATGTTTTCTTACAAAAGCAACAAACGGCTCCAAAAAAGTCGATGGGATGAAAGAGTTATGGTCTGTTTAATAACATGGAGGTGTAGAGTAACACATCCATAACTCACTCAATTTAAGTCCAAATCAAATGAAATCAGTCTCTATACGCTCATTTTGAAGTTTTCTTTCAAACGCAACAACGGCACCAAAAATGTGAAAGGGATGAGAGAGTTATGGTCTGTTCAGAAATATGGTGGTACAGAGTAAAACATCCATAATTCTCTTATTTAAAGTCTAAATCAAATGGAATGATTCTCTATCTTATCATCTTTATTTTTTCTTTCAAACGCAACAAACGGCTCCAAAAAACTCAATGGGATGAGATGATAGTTATGCTCTGTTTAGTAACATGGAGGTATAGAGTAAAACATGCATAACTCTCTCTCTTTTTATGTCAGAATCAGATGAAATCGGTCTCTATTTGGTCATCCTAATGTTTTCTTTAAAGCGCAACAAACGGCTCCAAAAGAGTCAATAGGATGAGAGTGTTATGGTCTGTTTAGCAAAAACATGGGGGTTCAAGTAAAACTTACATAACTCTCTCATAAAAGGTCGACGGGATGAGAGAGTTATGGTCTGTTTAGTAACATGGAGATATAGAGTAACAAATCCACAACTCTCTCATTTTAAGTCTAAATCAATTGAAATCTGTCTCTATGTGCTCATCCTGAAGTTCTCTTTCAAACGCAAAAACGGCCCAAAAAACGTCAAAGGAATGAAAGAGTTTTTGACTGTTTAGTAAAAACATGGAGATTTATAGCAAAACTTCCATAACTCTCTCATTTTAAGTCCAAATCAAATGATATTAGTCTCAATGTGCTCATCTTGAAGTTTTCTTTCAAACGCAACAACGGCACCAAAAATGACAAAGGGATGAAAGAGTTATAGTCTGTTTAGTCAAAACATGGAGGTATCGTGTAAAACTTTCATAAGTCTCCCATTTTAAGTCCAAATCAAATGAAATCAGTCTCTATCTGGTCATGTTGAAGTTTTCTTTCAAACGAAACAAACGGCACCAAAAATGTCAAATGGATGTGAGAGTTATGATGGTCTTTTTAGTGAAAAGAGGACGTTTAGAGTAAAACATCCACAACTCTACCATTTTAAGTCAAAATCAAATGAATTCAATCTATCTGTTCTCATCTTGATGTTTTCTTACAAACCCAACAAACGGCTCCAAAAAAGTGAACCGTGTGAGAGAGTTATATTCTATTTAGTAAAAACATAGTGGTATATTATTAAACATACACAACTCTTTAATTTTAAGGCCAAATCAAATGCATTCAGTCAATATCTTCTCGTCTTGATGTTCCATTTCAAACACAACAAACAGCTCCCAAAAACTAAATGGGATGAGAGAGTTATGGTCTGTTTAGAATCATGGAGGTATAGAGTAAAACATACCTAACTTTCTCCTTTTAACTCCAAATCAAATGAAACCAGTCTCTATCTTCTCATCTAGATGTGTTCTTTCAAACGCAACAAACGGCTCCGAAAAAGTCACAGGGATGAGAGAGTTATTGTCTGCTTAGTAAAGCATGGAGGTATAGAGTTAAACATCCCAAAACTCTCTCATTTTAAGTCAAAATCAAAAGAAACCAGTATCTATCTTCCATCCAGAAATTTTCTATCAAATGCGACAAACGGCTCCAACAAAGTCACAGGGATGAGAGAGTTATATTCTGTTTAGTAAAAATTATGGAGATGTAGAGTAAAACATCCACCACTCTCTCATTTTAACTCCAAGTCAAATCAAATCAGTCTCTATCTGCTCATCTTGAAGATTTCCTTCAAACGTAACAAACGGCACCAAGAATGTCTGCGGGATGTGAGCGCTTTTTACTAAAAGCTTGAGGTATTTTTTTTTTTATGGGCAAGCTGGGGTTAGGCAAGACCCCCACCAGATATATTAGAAGGAAAAAGAGATACAGAGCTAGGGTGTCATTTTAAATCAAAATAAAATCGAATCAGTCTCTACCTTCTCATCTCTATGTTTTCTTACAAAAGCAACAAACGGCTCCAAAAAAGTCGATGGGATGAAAGAGTTATGGTCTGTTTAATAACATGGAGGTGTAGAGTAACACATCCATAACTCACTCAATTTAAGTCCAAATCAAATGAAATCAGTCTCTATACGCTCATTTTGAAGTTTTCTTTCAAACGCAACAACGGCACCAAAAATGTGAAAGGGATGAGAGAGTTATGGTCTGTTCAGAAATATGGTGGTACAGAGTAAAACATCCATAATTCTCTTATTTAAAGTCTAAATCAAATGGAATGATTCTCTATCTTATCATCTTTATTTTTTCTTTCAAACGCAACAAACGGCTCCAAAAAACTCAATGGGATGAGATGATAGTTATGCTCTGTTTAGTAACATGGAGGTATAGAGTAAAACATGCATAACTCTCTCTCTTTTTATGTCAGAATCAGATGAAATCGGTCTCTATTTGGTCATCCTAATGTTTTCTTTAAAGCGCAACAAACGGCTCCAAAAGAGTCAATAGGATGAGAGTGTTATGGTCTGTTTAGCAAAAACATGGGGGTTCAAGTAAAACTTACATAACTCTCTCATAAAAGGTCGACGGGATGAGAGAGTTATGGTCTGTTTAGTAACATGGAGATATAGAGTAACAAATCCACAACTCTCTCATTTTAAGTCTAAATCAATTGAAATCTGTCTCTATGTGCTCATCCTGAAGTTCTCTTTCAAACGCAAAAACGGCCCAAAAAACGTCAAAGGAATGAAAGAGTTTTTGACTGTTTAGTAAAAACATGGAGATTTATAGCAAAACTTCCATAACTCTCTCATTTTAAGTCCAAATCAAATGATATTAGTCTCAATGTGCTCATCTTGAAGTTTTCTTTCAAACGCAACAACGGCACCAAAAATGACAAAGGGATGAAAGAGTTATAGTCTGTTTAGTCAAAACATGGAGGTATCGTGTAAAACTTTCATAAGTCTCCCATTTTAAGTCCAAATCAAATGAAATCAGTCTCTATCTGGTCATGTTGAAGTTTTCTTTCAAACGAAACAAACGGCACCAAAAATGTCAAATGGATGTGAGAGTTATGATGGTCTTTTTAGTGAAAAGAGGACGTTTAGAGTAAAACATCCACAACTCTACCATTTTAAGTCAAAATCAAATGAATTCAATCTATCTGTTCTCATCTTGATGTTTTCTTACAAACCCAACAAACGGCTCCAAAAAAGTGAACCGTGTGAGAGAGTTATATTCTATTTAGTAAAAACATAGTGGTATATTATTAAACATACACAACTCTTTAATTTTAAGGCCAAATCAAATGCATTCAGTCAATATCTTCTCGTCTTGATGTTCCATTTCAAACACAACAAACAGCTCCCAAAAACTAAATGGGATGAGAGAGTTATGGTCTGTTTAGAATCATGGAGGTATAGAGTAAAACATACCTAACTTTCTCCTTTTAACTCCAAATCAAATGAAACCAGTCTCTATCTTCTCATCTAGATGTGTTCTTTCAAACGCAACAAACGGCTCCGAAAAAGTCACAGGGATGAGAGAGTTATTGTCTGCTTAGTAAAGCATGGAGGTATAGAGTTAAACATCCCAAAACTCTCTCATTTTAAGTCAAAATCAAAAGAAACCAGTATCTATCTTCCATCCAGAAATTTTCTATCAAATGCGACAAACGGCTCCAACAAAGTCACAGGGATGAGAGAGTTATATTCTGTTTAGTAAAAATTATGGAGATGTAGAGTAAAACATCCACCACTCTCTCATTTTAACTCCAAGTCAAATCAAATCAGTCTCTATCTGCTCATCTTGAAGATTTCCTTCAAACGTAACAAACGGCACCAAGAATGTCTGCGGGATGTGAGCGCTTTTTACTAAAAGCTTGAGGTATTTTTTTTTTTATGGGCAAGCTGGGGTTAGGCAAGACCCCCACCAGATATATTAGAAGGAAAAAGAGATACAGAGCTAGGGTGTCATTTTAAATCAAAATAAAATCGAATCAGTCTCTACCTTCTCATCTCTATGTTTTCTTACAAAAGCAACAAACGGCTCCAAAAAAGTCGATGGGATGAAAGAGTTATGGTCTGTTTAATAACATGGAGGTGTAGAGTAACACATCCATAACTCACTCAATTTAAGTCCAAATCAAATGAAATCAGTCTCTATACGCTCATTTTGAAGTTTTCTTTCAAACGCAACAACGGCACCAAAAATGTGAAAGGGATGAGAGAGTTATGGTCTGTTCAGAAATATGGTGGTACAGAGTAAAACATCCATAATTCTCTTATTTAAAGTCTAAATCAAATGGAATGATTCTCTATCTTATCATCTTTATTTTTTCTTTCAAACGCAACAAACGGCTCCAAAAAACTCAATGGGATGAGATGATAGTTATGCTCTGTTTAGTAACATGGAGGTATAGAGTAAAACATGCATAACTCTCTCTCTTTTTATGTCAGAATCAGATGAAATCGGTCTCTATTTGGTCATCCTAATGTTTTCTTTAAAGCGCAACAAACGGCTCCAAAAGAGTCAATAGGATGAGAGTGTTATGGTCTGTTTAGCAAAAACATGGGGGTTCAAGTAAAACTTACATAACTCTCTCATAAAAGGTCGACGGGATGAGAGAGTTATGGTCTGTTTAGTAACATGGAGATATAGAGTAACAAATCCACAACTCTCTCATTTTAAGTCTAAATCAATTGAAATCTGTCTCTATGTGCTCATCCTGAAGTTCTCTTTCAAACGCAAAAACGGCCCAAAAAACGTCAAAGGAATGAAAGAGTTTTTGACTGTTTAGTAAAAACATGGAGATTTATAGCAAAACTTCCATAACTCTCTCATTTTAAGTCCAAATCAAATGATATTAGTCTCAATGTGCTCATCTTGAAGTTTTCTTTCAAACGCAACAACGGCACCAAAAATGACAAAGGGATGAAAGAGTTATAGTCTGTTTAGTCAAAACATGGAGGTATCGTGTAAAACTTTCATAAGTCTCCCATTTTAAGTCCAAATCAAATGAAATCAGTCTCTATCTGGTCATGTTGAAGTTTTCTTTCAAACGAAACAAACGGCACCAAAAATGTCAAATGGATGTGAGAGTTATGATGGTCTTTTTAGTGAAAAGAGGACGTTTAGAGTAAAACATCCACAACTCTACCATTTTAAGTCAAAATCAAATGAATTCAATCTATCTGTTCTCATCTTGATGTTTTCTTACAAACCCAACAAACGGCTCCAAAAAAGTGAACCGTGTGAGAGAGTTATATTCTATTTAGTAAAAACATAGTGGTATATTATTAAACATACACAACTCTTTAATTTTAAGGCCAAATCAAATGCATTCAGTCAATATCTTCTCGTCTTGATGTTCCATTTCAAACACAACAAACAGCTCCCAAAAACTAAATGGGATGAGAGAGTTATGGTCTGTTTAGAATCATGGAGGTATAGAGTAAAACATACCTAACTTTCTCCTTTTAACTCCAAATCAAATGAAACCAGTCTCTATCTTCTCATCTAGATGTGTTCTTTCAAACGCAACAAACGGCTCCGAAAAAGTCACAGGGATGAGAGAGTTATTGTCTGCTTAGTAAAGCATGGAGGTATAGAGTTAAACATCCCAAAACTCTCTCATTTTAAGTCAAAATCAAAAGAAACCAGTATCTATCTTCCATCCAGAAATTTTCTATCAAATGCGACAAACGGCTCCAACAAAGTCACAGGGATGAGAGAGTTATATTCTGTTTAGTAAAAATTATGGAGATGTAGAGTAAAACATCCACCACTCTCTCATTTTAACTCCAAGTCAAATCAAATCAGTCTCTATCTGCTCATCTTGAAGATTTCCTTCAAACGTAACAAACGGCACCAAGAATGTCTGCGGGATGTGAGCGCTTTTTACTAAAAGCTTGAGGTATTTTTTTTTTTATGGGCAAGCTGGGGTTAGGCAAGACCCCCACCAGATATATTAGAAGGAAAAAGAGATACAGAGCTAGGGTGTCATTTTAAATCAAAATAAAATCGAATCAGTCTCTACCTTCTCATCTCTATGTTTTCTTACAAAAGCAACAAACGGCTCCAAAAAAGTCGATGGGATGAAAGAGTTATGGTCTGTTTAATAACATGGAGGTGTAGAGTAACACATCCATAACTCACTCAATTTAAGTCCAAATCAAATGAAATCAGTCTCTATACGCTCATTTTGAAGTTTTCTTTCAAACGCAACAACGGCACCAAAAATGTGAAAGGGATGAGAGAGTTATGGTCTGTTCAGAAATATGGTGGTACAGAGTAAAACATCCATAATTCTCTTATTTAAAGTCTAAATCAAATGGAATGATTCTCTATCTTATCATCTTTATTTTTTCTTTCAAACGCAACAAACGGCTCCAAAAAACTCAATGGGATGAGATGATAGTTATGCTCTGTTTAGTAACATGGAGGTATAGAGTAAAACATGCATAACTCTCTCTCTTTTTATGTCAGAATCAGATGAAATCGGTCTCTATTTGGTCATCCTAATGTTTTCTTTAAAGCGCAACAAACGGCTCCAAAAGAGTCAATAGGATGAGAGTGTTATGCTGTTTAGCAAAAACATGGGGGTTCAAGTAAAACTTACATAACTCTCTCATAAAAGGTCGACGGGATGAGAGAGTTATGGTCTGTTTAGTAACATGGAGATATAGAGTAACAAATCCACAACTCTCTCATTTTAAGTCTAAATCAATTGAAATCTGTCTCTATGTGCTCATCCTGAAGTTCTCTTTCAAACGCAAAAACGGCCCAAAAAACGTCAAGGAATGAAAGAGTTTTTGACTGTTTAGTAAAAACATGGAGATTTATAGCAAAACTTCCATAACTCTCTCATTTTAAGTCCAAATCAAATGATATTAGTCTCAATGTGCTCATCTTGAAGTTTTCTTTCAAACGCAACAACGGCACCAAAAATGACAAAGGGATGAAAGAGTTATAGTCTGTTTAGTCAAAACATGGAGGTATCGTGTAAAACTTTCATAAGTCTCCCATTTTAAGTCCAAATCAAATGAAATCAGTCTCTATCTGGTCATGTTGAAGTTTTCTTTCAAACGAAACAAACGGCACCAAAAATGTCAAATGGATGTGAGAGTTATGATGGTCTTTTTAGTGAAAAGAGGACGTTTAGA
>NW_027518841.1:15000-25340 GCF_043159265.1 Tasmannia lanceolata | reverse complement strand
TGAATTTTGATGAACTTTGTTTCGTTTTCAACAATTCATGGAATAATGAATCGGGGAAGAAAGCATATGACTGTACCGGCTACAAAAAAAGACCTCATGATAGTCAATATGGGCCCTCACCACCCATCAATGCATGGTGTTCTTCGACTCATTGTTACTCTAGATGGTGAAGATGTTATTGACTGTGAACCTATATTGGGTTATTTACACAGAGGAATGGAAAAAATTGCGGAAAACCGAACAATTATACAATATCTGCCGTATGTAACACGTTGGGATTATTTAGCTACTATGTTCACAGAGGCAATAACGGTAAATGCCCCCGAACAATTGGGAAATATTCAAGTACCTAAAAGAGCCAGTTATATCAGAGTTATTATGCTGGAGCTAAGTCGTATAGCTTCTCATTTGTTATGGCTTGGGCCTTTTATGGCAGATATCGGTGCACAGACTCCTTTCTTCTATATTTTCCGAGAGAGAGAATTGCTATATGATCTATTCGAAGCTGCCACAGGTATGCGAATGATGCATAATTATTTCCGTATCGGAGGAGTAGCTGCTGATCTACCTCACGGATGGATAGATAAATGTTTGGATTTCTGCGATTATTCTTTAACAGGAGTTGTTGAATATCAAAAGCTTATTACGCGGAATCCTATTTTTTTGGAACGAGTTGAAGGAGTGGGCATTATTGGTGGAGAGGAAGCAATAAATTGGGGTTTATCGGGACCAATGCTACGAGCTTCCGGAATCCAATGGGATCTTCGTAAAGTTGATCATTATGAGTGTTACGATGAATTCGATTGGGAAGTCCAATGGCAAAAAGAAGGAGACTCATTAGCTCGTTATTTAGTACGAATCAGTGAAATGACGGAATCTATAAAAATTCTTCAACAGGCTCTGGAAGGAATTCCGGGGGGACCCTATGAGAATTTAGAAGTACGACGCTTTGATAGAGCAAAGGATTCTGAATGGAACGATTTTGAATACCGATTCATTAGTAAAAAACCTTCTCCCACCTTTGAATTGTTAAAACAAGAACTTTATGTGAGAGTAGAAGCCCCAAAAGGAGAATTAGGAATTTTTCTGATAGGAGATAATAGTGTTTTTCCCTGGAGATGGAAAATTCGTCCACCGGGTTTCATAAATTTGCAAATTATTCCTCAGCTAGTTAAAAGAATGAAATTGGCTGATATCATGACGATACTAGGTAGTATAGATATCATTATGGGAGAAGTTGATCGTTGAAATGATAATTGATACGACAGAAGTACAAGCTATCAATTCTTTTTCCAGATCGGAATCTTTAAAAGAAGGCTATGGCCTTATAGGGACGCTTGTCCCTATTTTTACTCCCGTATCGGGGATCACAATAGGGGTACTCGTGATTGTGTGGTTAGAAAGAGAAATATCCGCAGGGATACAACAACGTATTGGGCCTGAATATGCTGGTCCCTTGGGAATTCTTCAAGCTCTAGCGGATGGGACAAAACTGCTTTTCAAAGAGGATCTTCTCCCATCTAGAGGAGATATTCGTTTATTCAGTATCGGGCCATCCATAGCGGTCATATCAATTCTACTAAGTTATTCAGTAATTCCTTTTGGCTATCGCCTTGTTCTAGCCGATCTCGGTATAGGTGTTTTTTTGTGGATCGCCATTTCCAGTATTGCTCCTATTGGACTTCTTATGTCAGGATATGGATCGAATAATAAATATTTCAGGTGGTCTACGAGCTGCTGCTCAATCTATTAGTTATGAAATACCATTAACTCCATGTGTGTTATCAATATCTCTACGTGTGATTCGTTGCAACATTAACTTTTATTTCTTTCCTTTATTTCTAGGAAAGAGGTTGAATGTATTGAATAGATATCTTGATTTTTTTTATTCACCATTTAGGTTGATGAACTAAACGAGATGGTTATATGAGTGAAACAAAACAGCTTATGAATTCGCAGTAAGAAGATTGATTCTCATTCCCTATGTACGAGAGGAAAGTGTAAGTAAAGATAAGCGGTGGAAACTGTTTACCCCAAGATTGGTTGATTAGTCATCATGACTTGAAGCGGGTGCAAAAGATCAACTGTATGGAGTTTCTACAATTGTTATTGTATGCATTATCATATCGGGAATCAATCAAAAATGAGTGGACGGTTAGGAACACCAAGGTACACAAAGGATTCGTCATGGAAATAATGTAAGGTATCAAAAACCAAAGGGATATTTTTGCATAAAAGGAATCATAATGAGGGCTTTAAGTTGGTAGAAATGATCAAGCAGTACTTCCCCATGATTCCGATCCAGAGTATGCTCCTATCCACTGATTAAAGAAATGACTATCGGGAACGAAGTAATCCTTTATTTTTTTTTTGAGAATCCCCTCTTCTGCGAAAGAAGAACAGGAACGAAAGAAATGGAATGCAATAGGAAAAATAAATAGTAATAGATCTTTCTTTATTCTTTCTTTCCTCCATCCCATCCGTATTAATACAGATAGGCTTCTTATCATGATTCATGAAATGAACTAATGTAGAGTGTCTAATTCTTTTTCGTAATCGAAAGATATGGGTAGAAATATCTATTGATACAACGAGTATTTTATTGAAAGATTAAGCTATTACTGAACAAAGATAAATTGTAATATTAATTATAAAATAAATTATGAGAGCAATTCGGAAGCACTTTGAATTTGTTATTATAGCAGACAGAATTCCATTGGTCTAATTAGGGACTCCCTGATGCATCTTTACTCTATTCACTCTCAAAAAATGCCGAGGTAATACTGAATCAGTCCTTAGATTTATTTGTGGCCATCGAGGAGCCGTATGAAGCTGAGGTCTCATGTACGGTTCTGAAATAGCGATGGGAACAGTGATGTTATCATCGACTATGATTATCTAACAGTTCAAGTACAATTGATATAGTTGAGGCACAGTCAAAATATGGGTTTTGGGGATGGAATCTGTGGCGTCAACCCATAGGGTTTATAGTTTTTATAATTTCTTCCCTAGCAGAATGTGAGAGATTACCTTTTGATTTACCAGAAGCAGAAGAAGAATTAGTAGCGGGTTATCAAACCGAATATTCAGGTATCAAATTTGGTTTATTTTACGTTGCTTCTTACCTAAATCTACTAGTTTCTTCATTATTTGTAACAGTTCTTTACTTGGGCGGGTGGAATCTCTCTATTCCGTACATATTCATTCCTGAACTTTTCGGAATAAATAAAACGGGGGGAGTATTTGGAACAACGATTGGTATCCTTATTACATTAGCTAAAGCTTATTTGTTCCTGTTCATTCCTATCACAACAAGATGGACTTTACCTAGGATGAGAATGGACCAACTATTAAATCTTGGATGGAAATTTCTTTTACCCATTTCTCTGGGTAATCTATTATTGACAACTTCTTCCCAACTCCTTTCACTGTAACAGTATATGATACTCTAGATTCATAACCTCCCTTAAGCAAGAGAAAGAAATATCAAATTATTCATGGATAGCCACGATATGTTCCCTATGATGACTGGGTTCATGAATTATGGTCAACAAACAGTACGAGCTGCAAGGTACATTGGTCAAAGTTTCATGATTACCTTATCCCACGCGAATCGTTTACCTATAACTATTCAATATCCTTATGAAAAATCGATCACATCAGAGCGTTTCCGTGGTCGAATCCACTTTGAATTTGATAAATGCATTGCTTGTGAAGTATGTGTTCGTGTATGTCCCATAGATCTACCCGTTGTTGATTGGAGATTGGAAACAGATATTAGAAAGAAACGGTTGCTTAATTATAGTATTGATTTTGGAATCTGTATATTTTGTGGTAACTGCGTCGAGTATTGTCCAACAAACTGTCTATCAATGACTGAAGAATATGAACTTTCCACTTATGATCGTCACGAATTGAATTATAATCAAATTGCTTTGGGTCGGTTACCAATGTCAGTAATTGGGGATTACACAATTCGAACAATTATGAATTCGACTCAAATTAAAATAACCACAGATAAACCCCTTGATTCAATAACGATTACCAATGACTAAGATTCATTTTTGATCTAAAGGAGTGAAGCTTCTTTCATTTTGGTTGGTCAGTAACTACAAATCATAACTATTGATTGGTGAGAATCGCGGCTTGATTTGGATTTAGAATATATGAATATAGTCATGATGATTTCGGAATATCAAACTCCGAACTACTCTTTCGGATACAGAAGTGGAATTAGTCCAATAACTGTATCTACCTCAATCCAGACCCCATTACGATTCAATTAGAAACGTATCATATACAAGAAAAAAACAAGGTAACCTCTTTTTTCCTGGCTGGGTCAGTAAGGTCATGAAATATTTCAACTTTTTTTTATCTCTTATTTTATACATAATGGATTTACCTGGGCCAATACATGATATTCTTTTAGTATTTTTGGGATCAGGTCTTATACTAGGGGGTCTAGGAGTGGTATTACTTACCAATCCCATTTTTTCTGCCTTTTCATTGGGATTGGTTCTTGTTTGTATATCCTTATTCCATATTCTATCTAACTCCTATTTTGTAGCTGCTGCACAGCTCCTTATTTACGTGGGAGCTGTAAATGTCTTAATCATATTTGCTGTGATGTTCATGAATGGTTCAGAATATTACAATGATTTCTATCTTTGGACCGTTGGAGATGGGGTCACTTCACTGGTTTGTACAAGTATTCTTTTTTCACTAATTACTACTATTTCAGATACGTCATGGTATGGGATTATTTGGACTACAGGATCAAACCAGATTATAGAGCAGGACCTGATAAGTAATGTTCAACAAATTGGGATTCATTTATCAACAGATTTTTATCTTCCATTTGAACTCATTTCTATAATTCTTTTAGTTGCCTTGATAGGTGCAATTGCTATGGCTCGTCAGTAATAAATACTTAGAATTAGAAATGAATTAGAAATCCAAAATAAAATTAAAATAAATTTAAAATAAAAATAAATAAGGCCTTGTTCTGTCTTCTTGTATTGTTATTACATCCATTTTGCTTCAATTCAATTTATATATTTATTGTTCATATATTAAATTAAAAAGGGTTTTGTTTTAGTTCGATCCATTACCAATACCTTCCTTTGTTCCGTACTTGTTTTATATTCGAGTCAATCAGTGAAATTGTTGTTCATATTGAAATGAATCGAGATTGATGAGGAGTTGGTCAATGATGCTCGAGCATGTACTTATTTTGAGTGCCTATTTATTTTCTATTGGTATTTATGGATTGATCACAAGTCGAAATATGGTTAGAGCACTTATGTGTCTTGAGCTTATACTGAATGCGGTTAATATGAATCTCGTAACGTTTTCTGATTTATTTGATAGTCGACAATTAAAAGGAGACATTTTCTCGATCTTTGTTATAGCTATTGCAGCCGCTGAAGCAGCTATTGGGCCAGCTATTGTTTCGTCGATCCATCGTAACAGAAAATCAACTCGTATCAATCAATCGAACTTGTTGAATAAATAGTCATAATGATATAAAAAAAGACAGATATATATAATATTATATTCACCAATTAAAATTAGCATATATGACTCGTATGACCATGTTTGCTGAAACGTAAGAAATCAAAGTATCTTGGTCCTCTTTCCTAAACAGATCCAGAGGTAAATTGATTCTAAAAAAAAATCAATTCTGGTAAACTACTGATTCATCTGGTATCTACAATATATGATTCATTTACTACCGATTTTACCAGATCGAAAATTGATAACGTTCAAAAAATTGATAGACACAATGTCACATTCAGTAAAGATTTATGATACATGTATAGGATGTACTCAATGTGTACGAGCCTGCCCCACAGATGTATTGGAAATGATACCTTGGGACGGATGTAAAGCTAAGCAAATTGCTCCTGCTCCAAGAACAGAAGACTGTGTAGGTTGTAAGAGATGTGAATCCGCTTGTCCAACAGATTTCTTGAGTGTCCGGGTTTATTTATGGCATGAGACAACTCGCAGCATGGGTCTAGCTTATTGATACGTTCCGTAAAACTCTACTTGAATCCATTTGATTCTTCTTTACCGACAAAAACCCGTACTCGAGAAAATATATTATTTCGAGCGCGGGTTTTTATGGTCAAAGTCTATCTTGTCTTTACCACGAGTTATTTTCCTTGGTTAACAATAATTGTTGTTTTTCCAATATCCGCGGGTTCATCAATTTTCTTTCTCCCTCATAGAGGAAATAAGGTGGTGAGATGGTATACTATATGCATCTGCTTGTTAGAACTCCTTCTAACGACCTATGCATTCTGTTATCATTTCCAATTGGACGATCCATTAATCCAATTGGAGGAGGATTATAAATGGATAAATATTTTGTATTTTCACTGGAGACTCGGGATCGATGGACTTTCCATCGGACCCATTTTACTGACGGGATTCATCACTACTTTAGCTACTTTAGCGGCTTGGCCAGTTACTAGAGATTCGCGATTGTTCCATTTCCTGATGTTAGCAATGTACAGCGGTCAAATAGGATCATTTTCTTCTCGAGACCTTTTACTTTTTTTCATCATGTGGGAGTTAGAATTAATTCCTGTTTACCTACTTTTATCCATGTGGGGAGGTAAGAAACGTCTGTACTCAGCTACAAAGTTCATTTTGTACACTGCGGGGGGTTCCATTTTTCTCTTAATGGGAGTTCCAGGTATGGGTTTATATGGTTCCAATGAACCAACATTAAATTTTGAAACATCAGCTAATCGATCGTATCCCGCGGCATTGGAAATAATATTCTATTTTGGCTTCTTTATTGCTTATGCTGTCAAATCACCGATTATACCCCTACATACATGGTTACCAGATACCCATGGAGAAGCACATTACAGTACATGTATGCTTCTAGCTGGAATTTTATTAAAAATGGGAGCATATGGATTGGTTCGGATCAATATGGAATTATTACCCCATGCTCATTCTATATTTTCTCCCTGGTTGATGATAGTCGGAACGATTCAAATAATCTATGCAGCTTCAACTTCTCCCGGTCAACGCAATTTAAAAAAGCGAATAGCCTATTCCTCCGTATCTCATATGGGTTTCACAATTATCGGAATTGCTTCCATAACTGATATGGGACTCAATGGAGCCATTTTACAAATCATTTCTCATGGATTTATTGGTGCTGCACTCTTTTTCTTGGCAGGAACGAGTTACGATAGAATACGTCTTGTTTATCTCGATGAAATGGGAGGAATAGCTACCCCAATGCCAAAAATATTTACCATGTTAAGTAGCTTCTCGATGGCTTCGCTTGCACTGCCAGGAATGAGTGGTTTTGTTGCAGAATTGGTAGTCTTTTTTGGAATAATTACCAGCCCAAAATACCTTTTAATGCCAAAAATACTAATTACTTTTGTAATGGCAATTGGAATGATATTAACTCCTATTTATTCATTATCTATGTTACGCCAGATGTTCTATGGATACAAACTATTCAATGTTACAAACTCCTACTTTGTGGATTCTGGACCGCGAGAACTATTTGTTTCGATCTGTATCTTTCTACCCGTAATAGGTATCGGTATTTATCCCGATTTCGTTCTCTCACTATCAGTTGAGAAGGTAGAAGCTATTCTATCTAATTACTTTCATAAATAGTTTTCATAAATAAGAAATAAAGTCAAATAATCCTGTGATTTACAAAATCGGTCGCTGTACACTGAAAAAAAAAAAATGAAGTGAATTGGAATTGTAATCAGATACATCTGGAGTTTTTGAGAACCATTTGAATTACTACTTGATTCAAATGGTTCTCAAAAACTCACACTAATTTTCGTTATATATTGGAGATTGATGTTCCCATGTATTCTTCAAGTCCCTTCTTCAATTCGCTGTTAATGTGAATGAACCATAACTATGTAGTCCTATTCCTAATAGATTGACCCCAAAATAGCATATCCAAATTATAAGAAATCCGATAGAAGCTACAATTGCCGAATTAACACCTTGCAAACTTTGATTTGTTCTAGTATGTAAATAAATCGCGAATATGGTCCAAGTAATAAATGCCCAAGTTTCCTTGGGGTCCCAATTCCAATAAGACCCCCATGCCTCATTAGCCCATACTGCTCCCGAAAGAATACCTATGGTTGAAAAGATAAACCCTAGACTAATGACACGATAACTCCAATGATCCAATCGCCGAGTCAATCGATACCTGTGATAATTTCTAAATGAAGGAAAAGAAGTGTTTTGTAAAACACTTCTTTTCTCATTCAAGTATTGGATCTCACCAAAGGAAAATGTCCCAATTAATAAATGATTGGTTTTAACAACAATATCTGTGTTTTTTCGAAATGTGATGACTAGAAAAGCTACTGATAATAACGCTCCACATAAAAGAGCTGCATAGCTCAATAACATCATACTTACGTGCATCATTAACCACTGGGATTGTAGGGCGGGTACTAATATTGCGGATTGATGCATTTCAGTTAAAAGACCTGAAGTGGCAAAGCCTTGGGTAAAAATAGCACTTGGCCCAGTTATTGCGCTTAAATTATTTTTATGGTTCCCCACTTTAGGAACCATATGAATAATGGAGAAACTCCATGAAAGGAACATTAATGATTCATATAAATCACTTAACGGGAAATGTCTCAAATAAATCCAACGAGTTATTAATAATCCTGTTATACAGAAAAAAGTAGCTATAATGCCTTTTTCTGATGAATCACATATTCCTACGATTTGATGGACTAATAAATCCATCAAATGAATCGTAATAACAATTGAAATGATCGAAAAAGATATGTGAGTTAATATATGTTCTAAAGTCGCAAATATCATAAAAAATTATTTTGTAAAAAAAAAAAGGGGGGGTGTGTGTTCCTCAATTATGGAATGGAAATAAGGAAAGGAATTGAATTCCTTATAAGATAGGATTTATCTTGCCCCTTTTAGGGGATGCCGCCACTCGGATTCGAACCGAGATGCTCTAGCACTGCTTCCTAAGAGCAGCGTGTCTACCGATTTCACCATGGCGGCTTGATCGAAATAATAATAGCCCATACTATGTTCAATCGTCGAGATTGATGGATTCAATCCAATCGATCTTAGGAAAGATTAGAATCGATGAATCAAAAAACTCGTTCAAATAAATATTTGAACGTTCAATAATACTTAACTTAGTATAGTGGTATGGTGTCAGTTTTAACAATCATTTTCACGGAGTATAAGTCCCCCTGGACCAGTTGGAACTAGAGGGTTATGTCCTCAGTCGAGGTATACAACTAAAAATTGTCCTTTTTTTTCTATCTCATTTTTTTTTTATGATTCATTTCTCATTTATCTCATTTCATGGATCCGACATAAAAATGAGATTTTTGTTATTGTGAAAGCGAATTGATGGGGAAAGTTACAATCCCCATCTCGCAAATTATAAAAATCTAATAGAATACCATTCTAGAATACTATAAGGAATGAAAAGTGAAACCTTTATCTTCTATCTAATGACTTCTTTTTTTTTTTTTCAAACAAAACAAAACGGAAATCAATCGTTTTTAGAACTCAATTAGACAGGCGAATTATTATTCTACATACCACAACATCCAGTTCTATCTCATATTGATGAGTTCCAAAATTCGTTAATGTAAAATGTAAATTATTCATCTTCTAAATCATCCAATTCATCGAGTCATGTCGATTCATTCAGATTATTCCGCGGCTTTATTACTTGTTTGTTGCACAAAAAAACTTTTTGAATGCCCGGTAGAAATAGATTTAGCTAAGGATAAAGCTTTTATCGCGGCCCAATATCCCTTTCTCTTCCAAATATTTTTGCGAATACGCTTTTTTGACATAGAAGTACGTTTCTTTGGAACTGCCATTTTAAAAGAAAGAGGTTTCTCATTTTTATAGTTGGATGTGAAAGACATGTATTGTATTGTTCAAAATAAATCGTTCTTTCTATCCATTATCTATATCTATTCCATAGTGGATACTTCCTTCATAACATAAAAAATACAGATATGTGCGCATCACATATAGTATAACTAGGGATGAAAAAAAAAAAAGGGTTCCAATTTATATCTCAGTCTATTTATATATCGTCATGTTACATTTAATAAATCAAATCAAAAAACTTAAGAACCCATACATTTTACCCTTACCTAATTTAAGAAAACAATAATATAAAATTTTTTCGATTAATTGATCAAACTCGAGAATGGAGTACCCATAATTTAAATTCAAATGAGATCATGTAGTTAATCTCTTAAACGATACATTACTTGATAAAGGTCATTTTAGTAATTTATTATTTCAGCTCTATGCGAAATGAC
>NW_027518840.1:7500-12500 GCF_043159265.1 Tasmannia lanceolata | reverse complement strand
GTCATTGATCAGATTCGTGGGCGTTCCTATGAGGAAACACTTATGCTACTAGAACTTATGCCTTATCGAGCATCTTATCCCATTTTAAAATTGGTTTATTCTGCAGCAGCAAATGCTAGTCACAATAAGGGTTTCAACGAAGCTGATTTAGTCATTAGTCAAGCCGAAGTCAATGGGGGTACTATCATTAAAAAGTTAAAACCTCGGGCTCGAGGACGTAGTTATCCGATAAAAAGACCCACCTGTCATATAAATATCGTTTTGAAAGATCAATCTAAAACGAAAACTGAACAAGATTTTCTTTTAGAGAATAAAGGTGTATTTAAGGATACTATAATAGAGAGATACCTAGAGAAAGAGAGAGAGAGATAAACTTCTGCCTCCTTCGGTTTCCGAATTGGAATAGAGATAAATAGATATATATAGAGAGAGAAAGAGATCGGGATAAATATGATATGGGAAAAAAAATAAATCCACTTGGTTTCCGACTTGGTGCAAACCAAAGTCATCGTTCCCTTTGGTTCGCACAACCCAAAAGTTATTCCAGGGGTCTCCAGGAAGATGAAAAAATACGGGATTGTATCAAGAATTATGTACAAAAAAATATGAGATCTGGTTCAGAAGGAATTGCACATATAGAGATTAAAAAAAAAATCGACCTAATTCAGGTCATAATCTATATTGGATTCCCAAATTTGTTAATAGAGGGTCGAACGCGAGGAATCGAAGAATTACGGATCAATGTACAAAAAGGGTTTCGTTCTGTGAACCGGAGACTTAACATTGCTATCACAAGAGTTGCAAAACCTTATGGACAACCTAATATTCTTGCAGAATATATAGCTCTACAATTAAAGAATAGAGTTTCGTTTCGAAAGGCAATGAAAAAAGCTATTGAATTAACTGAACAAGCTGATACAAAAGGAATTCAAGTGCAAATTGCAGGGCGTATCGACGGAAAAGAAATTGCACGTGTCGAATGGATCAGAGAAGGTAGGGTTCCCCTACAAACCATTCGAGCTAAAATTGATCATTGTTCCTATACAGTTCGAACTATCTATGGGGTATTAGGCATCAAAATTTGGATATTTGTAGATGAGCAATAATGGGTCTTTCCTTCCCATTCTATACTGCGATAGAACAAAAAATGACAAACTCTTTCATTCATTCTTTTTCCCTTCAATCAAAAATGAACAATTCTAATTAGAATTATTAATTATTTCTAATTATTAATTATAATTATATAGGGTTGAATAAAAATTCGATTGATCATTTGGTAGAATTGCTATGCTTAGTGTGTGACTCGTTGGTTTTTTCTTTAGAGTTGGATTCAAAAAAAAAAAAAACAATGGACCAGCCCATAACTAATAACTAGAGAACTAATAACCAGCTCATTGCTTCGTATTATCGAGATCCAAGAAAGCAGTCACTATATGATGTGTTGATCATATAGTTGTAGCAACTGAAATCGTTTTTTTTTTTTTCATAAAGGAAAAAAAAATCTGATTATGGTTTGTAAAGCGAAAATAGAGGGATATGGGTAAAAGGAGGGGTGAGAGAAAGAAAGGAGGAGAATATCAATCAATGCTATATGATTCCAATATGTATGGTCTATGAATCATCTCATAAAAGGCAGCGTGATAAAGCATCAATACGGATTCGTTTATAAGTAGATGAATCCGGTTCATAGGAAAAATGAAAATAATAAAGAGCCTCGAGTCAATAGAGACTGAGGAGATTGACTCGGGAACAAATGAAATTGGGAGCTCCACTGTAGAGTTCAGACCTAACCATTAATGGAGAAGCTATGGGAACGACGGAACCTGTGACTGCACAAGATTCTATTAAAAACGAATCCTAATGATTCATTGGGTGGGATGGCGAAACCAACCAAGAACCCTTTTATTTATTCTGAAAGGTCATGGGTTGACCCTACGAATGAAGCAGATTTTAAAGAGTCAATATTCGCCCGCGAACCTTTCCTTATTGGATTGCAAAATTTTGGGCGATTCCATTCAGTAAAGGCCAAAAGAAGGATTCGTTATAAAAAGAAAGGCATTCATTATCCATAAATAGAAATATACGTCCTATAAATTATAAATCGAAATAGAAAGATACGTCTAGCTGCTGTATATACAAGATATACAGATTCCTACATGATGGATTAACTATCAAGAAATCCCATGATTCAGTGTATTATTCATTAAATACATGTGTATTTGTAATATTATTGAATCGTTTCATTCGCGAGGAGCTGGATGAGACGAAACTCTCATGTCCGGTTCTGCAGTAGAGATGGGGTTGAGAAACAACCATCAACTATAACCCCAAAAGAACCAGATTCCGTAAACAACATAGAGGAAGAATGAAGGGAATATCTTATCGAGGCAATCGTATTTGTTTCGGTAGATACGCTCTTCAGGCACTTGAACCCGCTTGGATCACATCTAGACAAATAGAAGCAGGGCGACGAGCAATGACACGATATGCGCGTCGTGGTGGAAAAATCTGGGTACGTATATTTCCCGACAAACCCGTTACAGTCAGACCCACAGAAACACGTATGGGTTCGGGTAAGGGATCCCCCGAATATTGGGTATCCGTCGTTAAACCGGGTCGAATACTTTATGAAATGGGCGGAGTCTCAGAAACTGTAGCCAGAGCAGCTATTTCAATAGCTGCGTGCAAAATGCCTATACGAACTCAATTCGTTATTGTGGGATAGGGATGTGAAACCAAAAGAAAGGAGTATTTTTGATGAAAAATACAATTGCAGATTTATTTATTTCTGGACAGACAATATTTCTTTCTTTTTTCCTTCGCCCTTTGCATTGAAATAAGAGATTCAAAAAAAAAAAAATGATATGATTCAACCTCAGACCCATTTGAATGTAGCGGACAACAGCGGGGCTCGAGAATTGATGTGTATTCGAATAATCGGAGCTAGTAATCGCCGATATGCTCATATCGGTGATGTTATTGTTGCTGTAATCAAAGAAGCAGTACCCAATATGCCTCTCGAAAGATCAGAAGTGATCAGAGCTGTAATTGTACGTACATGTAAAGAACTCAAACGTGACAACGGTATGATAATACGATATGATGACAATGCAGCGGTTGTCATTGATCAAGAAGGAAATCCAAAAGGAACTCGAGTTTTTGGCGCGATCGCTCGGGAATTGAGACAGTTGAATTTCACTAAAATAGTCTCATTAGCTCCTGAGGTATTATAAAGACTAGTAGATGAGACCATTATATAGTAGGGTATCTGAAGTAGATCAAATCCATTAGTAGATTGTGTCTTATGCATATACCTTTAATAATTCATAAAAAAAAAAATTGAAAGTGAAAATGAAAATCAAGAAAAAAAAAAAACAGAACATGTTGATTATATCAAAATGGGGAAGCCCTAATAATTATAGTTCGTCATGAGTAAGGACACTATTGCCGATATAATAACTTCTATAAGAAATGCTGACATGGATAAAAAAAGAACAGCTCGAATAGCATCTACTAATATAACCGAAAACATTATTAAAATACTTCTACGAGAAGGTTTTATTGAAAATGTTAGGAAACATCGAGAAAACAAGAAATATTTCTTGGTTTTAACCCTGCGACATAGAAGGAATCAGAAAGGAACATATAGAAATATTTTAAAGTGTATCAGCCGACCCGGTCTACGAATCTATTCCAACTATAAACGAATTCCTAGGATTTTAGGTGGAATAGGTATTGTAATTCTTTCTACTTCTCGAGGTATAATGACAGATCGAGAAGCTCGACTAAAAAGAATTGGAGGAGAAATTTTATGTTATATATGGTGATCCTTCTGAATATCCGAATTTGATCCGTAACTTTCGATTTGTGAAAAAGAGAGAAAAGGCAGGTTGTCTAATATCACTCCTCCTCCATTAGTTGATACTTCAAGGGGGTTACCTGAAATGAAAGAACAAAAATTGATTCATGAAGGTTTAATTACTGAATCACTTCCAAATGGTATGTTCCGGGTTCGTTTAGATAATGAAGATCTGATTCTAGGTTATGTTTCGGGGAGGATCCGACGTAGTTTTATACGGATACTACCAGGAGATAGAGTCAAAATCGAAGTAAGTCGTTATGATTCAACCAAGGGACGTATAATTTATAGACTTCGCAACAAAGGTTCGAACGATTAGGTGACTTTTTAAACATTTCTTCCATGGGGATACAATTCGAGGTTCAAAATTTCAAGAGACTTATTTTCTTCAAAAGAGTAGATTCGGAATTAAGGAATGACAAATATGAAAATAAGGGCTTCTGTTCGTAAAATTTGCGAAAAATGTCGACTGATCCGTAGGCGAGGACGAATTATAGTAATTTGTTTCAATCCGAGACATAAACAGAGACAAGGGTAATCTTTCTAAAAAGGGCCTTTCTAAAGTAAGGGACCCGTTGTACAAATAAAGGATCTGTTTTGACATGAAATGGATATATCCGTATATCTCTGACTCATATTTATGAGATGCTAAAATATGACAAAACCTATACCAAGAATTGGTTCGCGTAGGAATGGGCGTATTAGTTCACGTAAGAATGGACGTAGAATACCAAAAGGAGTTATTCATGTTCAAGCGAGTTTCAACAATACCATTGTAACTGTTACGGATATGCGAGGTCGGGTGGTTTCTTGGTCCTCCGCTGGTACTTGTGGATTCAGAGGCACAAGAAGAGGGACACCATTTGCTGCTCAAACCGCAGCAGGAAATGCTATTCGTACAGTAGTGGATCAGGGTATGCAACGAGCAGAAGTCATGATAAAGGGTCCTGGTCTCGGAAGAGATGCAGCATTACGAGCCATTCGCAGAAGTGGTATACTATTAAGTTTCGTACGTGACGTAACCCCTATGCCACATAATGGATGTAGACCTCCTAAAAAAAGGCGTGTGTAGAAATAAGAATTGAACTGATTTCAAGAGAAATAAATGATTCAATGATCTGATCAATAATATTAGTATGGT
>NW_027518840.1:0-2500 GCF_043159265.1 Tasmannia lanceolata | reverse complement strand
CAAATAGAGGCAAAAGACGCTAGAGTAATGTTGTATCAGACTACTTGTCGCCTTGTAGTTGGATCTCCAAGTTTTTGGAATGTTCCAAATTCCACTTGAGCATCCAAATCAGGGTCAATACCAGCAAAAACATCTCTGAACAAGGTTCTAGCCCCATGCCAAATGTGTCCGAAAAAGAAGAGCAAAGCAAACGTAGCATGTCCAAAAGTAAACCAACCCCTTGGACTGCTACGAAAAACACCATCGGATTTCAAAGTAGCACGATCTAATTCAAAAATTTCACCCAATTGGGCACGTCTAGCATATTTTTTCACAGTAGCAGGATCGCCATAACTGACCCCATTGAGTTCGCCACCATAGAACTCAACAGTTACACCTACTTGTTCGACACTATACTTCGATTCTGCCCTTCTAAAAGGAACATCCGCTCTCACAATTCCGTCTCCGTCTACCAAAACCACCGGAAATGTTTCAAAAAAAGTAGGCATACGACGTACAAAAAGCTCATGCCCCTCTTTATCTCTAAAGATGGGGTGTCCTAACCATCCAACAGCTATTCCATCCCCATTGTCCATTGAGCCTGCTCTGAATAATCCCCCCTTCGCCGGATTATTACCGATGTAATCATAAAAAGCTAATTTTTCGGGAATTTTAGACCAAGCTTCCGATAAACTCAGATTTTCGGCTAGCCCGGCTCCAACTCTTCGATATATTTCTTGCTGGAAGTATCCCTGATCCCACTGATAACGAGTGGGACCAAATAATTCTATGGGAGTAGTTGCTGAACCATACCACATAGTTCCAGCAACGACGAAAGCTGCAAAAAAGACAGCAGCGATACTACTAGAAAGTACAGTTTCAATATTGCCCATACGTAATCCTTTGTATAAACGTTGGGGCGGGCGGACACTAAGATGGAATAGTCCCGCCATATATCCCCAATGTCCCCGCTGCAATATGATGAGAGGCTATTCCTCCCGGAACAAAAGGATCAAAACCTTCTGCGCCCCACGCTGGATTTACAGATTGTACTTTTCCGGTTAGACCATAAGGATCGGACACCCATATTCCAGGACCATACAAGCCTGTTACATGAAATGCGCCAAACCCAAAGCAAGCCACCCCTGAGAGAAATAAATGAATTCCAAAGATCTTGGGCAAATCCAAAGAGGGTTTTCCCGTACGTTCATCACAGAATATTTCTAGGTCCCAATACACCCAATGCCAGATGGCTGCTAAGAAGCACAAGCCAGAAAACACAATATGTGCCCCAGCCACACCTTCGTAACTCCAAATACCCGGATTCGTTATAGTTCCTCCTGTGATACTCCAACCACCCCATGAATTGGTTATCCCTAAACGAGTCATGAAGGGTATAACGAACATACCTTGTCTCCACATTGGATCAAGGACGGGATCAGAGGGATCAAAAACGGCTAATTCGTATAGAGCCATCGAACCGGCCCAACCAGAAACTAGAGCTGTATGCATTATATGGACAGAAAGTAACCGACCGGGATCATTCAATACGACGGTATGAACACGATACCAAGGCAAACCCATGGAAATACCCCTTATTTTATCAAAGAAAAAATAGACACTATGTAACTTTATCACATTGGAAAAGACTGATTGATGCTATGGACCTCGCCTTTTCAGTGGATTATCTCAAAGCAAGAGTTAATATTTATTCCGTTCCATTGGTAATAATTTAACAATTCTGTTCGTAGGAACAAAGAGAAGCAGATCTATTCTATACTCGATAAGTACCAATACGCAATGGGGGGATTGATCCTATTTTTGTGAGCGAATGCATAGATACTTGTTCATCCTTCGAACGATCCATTTGTACGAATTTTCCTTTATTCAACCCGTCTTCTCCATGAACCTTCCAATCTATGGATAAAATACGATAAACGACAATATTATGAAGACAATAAACCCATTGTTACGTTTCCACATCAAAGTGAAATAGAGTACTTAATTTTTCTTTCATTTTATGCCTATTGGTGTTCCAAAAGTACCTTTTCGGAGTCCTGGAGAGGAAGATGCAGTTTGGGTTGACGTATAGTGCGACTTGTCAGACATATTGGGTCATATGGGATTTCCCCGTTCTCTCCCCGATCGAGATATCCTCTGTTTCACCCAAGAAAGATTGATTAAACCATCAATAATTCAATTCGGAGCGTGATGCAATGCAATTAGATCAATTTATTTGTTGGTTGGGGATCAATATTCTCAATTAGAAGAATTTATGGTTGGCTTGGACCAATAAAATGAAGTATCCAGGCTCCGTTCAAAAAATACCAAATTGGTAATCTATGTATGATTACTACTCGTATCATAAATGATCCCTATTTATACCTCTAAAACTACCAATTAATGGAATAATATGATTAGTCGAATATTTGGCGGAAGGCATGAACATGAAAACGAATTGAAAAAAAAAAGAAGTCGGAACAAAAAGAAGCGGTACTGTGATCATTTGTCCTATATGTGC
>NW_027518839.1:0-17500 GCF_043159265.1 Tasmannia lanceolata | reverse complement strand
TGAATAATGGATCCGGTGCCCAAAAACAATAATGCTTTCGAATAGGCATGAGAAATTAAATGGAATAAAGCAGCTCGATAAGAACCCATCCCTGGAGCTAACATAATATAACCCAATTGAGACATTGTTGAATAAGCTAAGCTTCTCTTAATGTCTCTTTGAGCAAGAGCCAAAGTAGCTCCTAATAGTACCGTTATTATACCTATCAAAGAAATGAGATTCATTATGTAAGGTATAACTGTGAAAAGAGGCATAAGTCGAGCGACAAGAAAAATTCCCGCTGCTACCATAGTAGCAGCATGTATAAGAGCCGAAATAGGGGTGGGTCCCTCCATGGCATCAGGTAACCATACATGAAGGGGAAATTGCGCAGATTTAGCAATTGCACCAGCGAATAATAGGGAAGCACACAGAGTAGCAAATAAAGAATTAACTCCATTATTATGCATCAAGTTATTGAAGATTTCGAACAAATCCCGAAATTCGAAACTACCTGTTATCCAATAAAGACCTAAGATTCCTAATAATAAACCAAAATCCCCTACACGATTAGTTACAAATGCTTTTTGACAGGCATTTGCTGCGATTGGTCGTGTGAACCAAAAACCTATTAATAGATACGAACACATTCCCACGAGTTCCCAAAAAATATAAATTTGTATCAAATTGGAACTAGTAACTAATCCCAACATGGAAGTATTGGAAAAACTCATATAAGCAAAAAATCTCAAATATCCTTGATCATGAGACATATACTTGTCACTATAAATAAGAACCATGATTCCGACAGTAGTGATTAGTATTGACATAATAGAAGTAAGTGGGTCGATCAAGTGTCCGAACTCTAAGGAAAAATCATTATTGATGGTCCAAGACCATAGATATTGATAGATGGAACTGCCATCTATTTGTTGAACAGACAGATCGGCCGAAAAAACCATAACTATACTTAGCAATGAAACACTGGGAAAAGCCCACATACGACGAAGATTTTTTGTTGCGGTCGGAACAAGCAGAAGTCCCAATCCTATTGACATAGTAACTGGAAGTGGAACGAAAGGTATGATCCATGCATATTGATATATGGGTTGCATAATCAAATCAAACTTTTTTTTTTTATTCTTATTAATTTTTCCGATTCACCAGCTCTTATCTTTTTTGTAAAGAGCAATAATCAAATAAATAAAAAAATCAAGATATAAAAACTCAAATATTATTTTGAATTCTTCATTATTCTGATTCTTTCCCAGATATTTGAAAAATTCAAATCAAGAAGTTACAATTGTTCAAATAACCAAGTTACTGCTTAAAAATGACTACCTAGTGATTAACTAAGATATTTATTGAGATACAGAATATGAGATTTTCAATCATTCCACTATTACGGTGATTTATATCCATATAGTAATAAGGAAAAAGAATTACACCAAAATAGTACTTGATTCTGATATGAATTATAGGATCCACCAATAACTCGACCTAATAAAATAACACCTAGTTATTTTAGTTAGTTTATTTGGAGTCATTGACTAATTCATTCTGGAACTGATTGATTGGCTTCTAGTCAAATAAAACAAACATATTTTATGGAAAATCCTACGATACTCGTCATTTCGCATAGAGCTGAAATAATAAATTACTAAAATGACCTTTATCAAGTAATGTATCGTTTAAGAGATTAACTACATGATCTCATTTGAATTTAAATTATGGGTACTCCATTCTCGAGTTTGATCAATTAATCGAAAAAATTTTATATTATTGTTTTCTTAAATTAGGTAAGGGTAAAATGTATGGGTTCTTAAGTTTTTTGATTTGATTTATTAAATGTAACATGACGATATATAAATAGACTGAGATATAAATTGGAACCCTTTTTTTTTTTTCATCCCTAGTTATACTATATGTGATGCGCACATATCTGTATTTTTTATGTTATGAAGGAAGTATCCACTATGGAATAGATATAGATAATGGATAGAAAGAACGATTTATTTTGAACAATACAATACATGTCTTTCACATCCAACTATAAAAATGAGAAACCTCTTTCTTTTAAAATGGCAGTTCCAAAGAAACGTACTTCTATGTCAAAAAAGCGTATTCGCAAAAATATTTGGAAGAGAAAGGGATATTGGGCCGCGATAAAAGCTTTATCCTTAGCTAAATCTATTTCTACCGGGCATTCAAAAAGTTTTTTTGTGCAACAAACAAGTAATAAAGCCGCGGAATAATCTGAATGAATCGACATGACTCGATGAATTGGATGATTTAGAAGATGAATAATTTACATTTTACATTAACGAATTTTGGAACTCATCAATATGAGATAGAACTGGATGTTGTGGTATGTAGAATAATAATTCGCCTGTCTAATTGAGTTCTAAAAACGATTGATTTCCGTTTTGTTTTGTTTGAAAAAAAAAAAAAGAAGTCATTAGATAGAAGATAAAGGTTTCACTTTTCATTCCTTATAGTATTCTAGAATGGTATTCTATTAGATTTTTATAATTTGCGAGATGGGGATTGTAACTTTCCCCATCAATTCGCTTTCACAATAACAAAAATCTCATTTTTATGTCGGATCCATGAAATGAGATAAATGAGAAATGAATCATAAAAAAAAAATGAGATAGAAAAAAAAGGACAATTTTTAGTTGTATACCTCGACTGAGGACATAACCCTCTAGTTCCAACTGGTCCAGGGGGACTTATACTCCGTGAAAATGATTGTTAAAACTGACACCATACCACTATACTAAGTTAAGTATTATTGAACGTTCAAATATTTATTTGAACGAGTTTTTTGATTCATCGATTCTAATCTTTCCTAAGATCGATTGGATTGAATCCATCAATCTCGACGATTGAACATAGTATGGGCTATTATTATTTCGATCAAGCCGCCATGGTGAAATCGGTAGACACGCTGCTCTTAGGAAGCAGTGCTAGAGCATCTCGGTTCGAATCCGAGTGGCGGCATCCCCTAAAAGGGGCAAGATAAATCCTATCTTATAAGGAATTCAATTCCTTTCCTTATTTCCATTCCATAATTGAGGAACACACACCCCCCCTTTTTTTTTTTACAAAATAATTTTTTATGATATTTGCGACTTTAGAACATATATTAACTCACATATCTTTTTCGATCATTTCAATTGTTATTACGATTCATTTGATGGATTTATTAGTCCATCAAATCGTAGGAATATGTGATTCATCAGAAAAAGGCATTATAGCTACTTTTTTCTGTATAACAGGATTATTAATAACTCGTTGGATTTATTTGAGACATTTCCCGTTAAGTGATTTATATGAATCATTAATGTTCCTTTCATGGAGTTTCTCCATTATTCATATGGTTCCTAAAGTGGGGAACCATAAAAATAATTTAAGCGCAATAACTGGGCCAAGTGCTATTTTTACCCAAGGCTTTGCCACTTCAGGTCTTTTAACTGAAATGCATCAATCCGCAATATTAGTACCCGCCCTACAATCCCAGTGGTTAATGATGCACGTAAGTATGATGTTATTGAGCTATGCAGCTCTTTTATGTGGAGCGTTATTATCAGTAGCTTTTCTAGTCATCACATTTCGAAAAAACACAGATATTGTTGTTAAAACCAATCATTTATTAATTGGGACATTTTCCTTTGGTGAGATCCAATACTTGAATGAGAAAAGAAGTGTTTTACAAAACACTTCTTTTCCTTCATTTAGAAATTATCACAGGTATCGATTGACTCGGCGATTGGATCATTGGAGTTATCGTGTCATTAGTCTAGGGTTTATCTTTTCAACCATAGGTATTCTTTCGGGAGCAGTATGGGCTAATGAGGCATGGGGGTCTTATTGGAATTGGGACCCCAAGGAAACTTGGGCATTTATTACTTGGACCATATTCGCGATTTATTTACATACTAGAACAAATCAAAGTTTGCAAGGTGTTAATTCGGCAATTGTAGCTTCTATCGGATTTCTTATAATTTGGATATGCTATTTTGGGGTCAATCTATTAGGAATAGGACTACATAGTTATGGTTCATTCACATTAACAGCGAATTGAAGAAGGGACTTGAAGAATACATGGGAACATCAATCTCCAATATATAACGAAAATTAGTGTGAGTTTTTGAGAACCATTTGAATCAAGTAGTAATTCAAATGGTTCTCAAAAACTCCAGATGTATCTGATTACAATTCCAATTCACTTCATTTTTTTTTTTTCAGTGTACAGCGACCGATTTTGTAAATCACAGGATTATTTGACTTTATTTCTTATTTATGAAAACTATTTATGAAAGTAATTAGATAGAATAGCTTCTACCTTCTCAACTGATAGTGAGAGAACGAAATCGGGATAAATACCGATACCTATTACGGGTAGAAAGATACAGATCGAAACAAATAGTTCTCGCGGTCCAGAATCCACAAAGTAGGAGTTTGTAACATTGAATAGTTTGTATCCATAGAACATCTGGCGTAACATAGATAATGAATAAATAGGAGTTAATATCATTCCAATTGCCATTACAAAAGTAATTAGTATTTTTGGCATTAAAAGGTATTTTGGGCTGGTAATTATTCCAAAAAAGACTACCAATTCTGCAACAAAACCACTCATTCCTGGCAGTGCAAGCGAAGCCATCGAGAAGCTACTTAACATGGTAAATATTTTTGGCATTGGGGTAGCTATTCCTCCCATTTCATCGAGATAAACAAGACGTATTCTATCGTAACTCGTTCCTGCCAAGAAAAAGAGTGCAGCACCAATAAATCCATGAGAAATGATTTGTAAAATGGCTCCATTGAGTCCCATATCAGTTATGGAAGCAATTCCGATAATTGTGAAACCCATATGAGATACGGAGGAATAGGCTATTCGCTTTTTTAAATTGCGTTGACCGGGAGAAGTTGAAGCTGCATAGATTATTTGAATCGTTCCGACTATCATCAACCAGGGAGAAAATATAGAATGAGCATGGGGTAATAATTCCATATTGATCCGAACCAATCCATATGCTCCCATTTTTAATAAAATTCCAGCTAGAAGCATACATGTACTGTAATGTGCTTCTCCATGGGTATCTGGTAACCATGTATGTAGGGGTATAATCGGTGATTTGACAGCATAAGCAATAAAGAAGCCAAAATAGAATATTATTTCCAATGCCGCGGGATACGATCGATTAGCTGATGTTTCAAAATTTAATGTTGGTTCATTGGAACCATATAAACCCATACCTGGAACTCCCATTAAGAAAAAATGGAACCCCCCGCAGTGTACAAAATGAACTTTGTAGCTGAGTACAGACGTTTCTTACCTCCCCACATGGATAAAAGTAGGTAAACAGGAATTAATTCTAACTCCCACATGATGAAAAAAAGTAAAAGGTCTCGAGAAGAAAATGATCCTATTTGACCGCTGTACATTGCTAACATCAGGAAATGGAACAATCGCGAATCTCTAGTAACTGGCCAAGCCGCTAAAGTAGCTAAAGTAGTGATGAATCCCGTCAGTAAAATGGGTCCGATGGAAAGTCCATCGATCCCGAGTCTCCAGTGAAAATACAAAATATTTATCCATTTATAATCCTCCTCCAATTGGATTAATGGATCGTCCAATTGGAAATGATAACAGAATGCATAGGTCGTTAGAAGGAGTTCTAACAAGCAGATGCATATAGTATACCATCTCACCACCTTATTTCCTCTATGAGGGAGAAAGAAAATTGATGAACCCGCGGATATTGGAAAAACAACAATTATTGTTAACCAAGGAAAATAACTCGTGGTAAAGACAAGATAGACTTTGACCATAAAAACCCGCGCTCGAAATAATATATTTTCTCGAGTACGGGTTTTTGTCGGTAAAGAAGAATCAAATGGATTCAAGTAGAGTTTTACGGAACGTATCAATAAGCTAGACCCATGCTGCGAGTTGTCTCATGCCATAAATAAACCCGGACACTCAAGAAATCTGTTGGACAAGCGGATTCACATCTCTTACAACCTACACAGTCTTCTGTTCTTGGAGCAGGAGCAATTTGCTTAGCTTTACATCCGTCCCAAGGTATCATTTCCAATACATCTGTGGGGCAGGCTCGTACACATTGAGTACATCCTATACATGTATCATAAATCTTTACTGAATGTGACATTGTGTCTATCAATTTTTTGAACGTTATCAATTTTCGATCTGGTAAAATCGGTAGTAAATGAATCATATATTGTAGATACCAGATGAATCAGTAGTTTACCAGAATTGATTTTTTTTTAGAATCAATTTACCTCTGGATCTGTTTAGGAAAGAGGACCAAGATACTTTGATTTCTTACGTTTCAGCAAACATGGTCATACGAGTCATATATGCTAATTTTAATTGGTGAATATAATATTATATATATCTGTCTTTTTTTATATCATTATGACTATTTATTCAACAAGTTCGATTGATTGATACGAGTTGATTTTCTGTTACGATGGATCGACGAAACAATAGCTGGCCCAATAGCTGCTTCAGCGGCTGCAATAGCTATAACAAAGATCGAGAAAATGTCTCCTTTTAATTGTCGACTATCAAATAAATCAGAAAACGTTACGAGATTCATATTAACCGCATTCAGTATAAGCTCAAGACACATAAGTGCTCTAACCATATTTCGACTTGTGATCAATCCATAAATACCAATAGAAAATAAATAGGCACTCAAAATAAGTACATGCTCGAGCATCATTGACCAACTCCTCATCAATCTCGATTCATTTCAATATGAACAACAATTTCACTGATTGACTCGAATATAAAACAAGTACGGAACAAAGGAAGGTATTGGTAATGGATCGAACTAAAACAAAACCCTTTTTAATTTAATATATGAACAATAAATATATAAATTGAATTGAAGCAAAATGGATGTAATAACAATACAAGAAGACAGAACAAGGCCTTATTTATTTTTATTTTAAATTTATTTTAATTTTATTTTGGATTTCTAATTCATTTCTAATTCTAAGTATTTATTACTGACGAGCCATAGCAATTGCACCTATCAAGGCAACTAAAAGAATTATAGAAATGAGTTCAAATGGAAGATAAAAATCTGTTGATAAATGAATCCCAATTTGTTGAACATTACTTATCAGGTCCTGCTCTATAATCTGGTTTGATCCTGTAGTCCAAATAATCCCATACCATGACGTATCTGAAATAGTAGTAATTAGTGAAAAAAGAATACTTGTACAAACCAGTGAAGTGACCCCATCTCCAACGGTCCAAAGATAGAAATCATTGTAATATTCTGAACCATTCATGAACATCACAGCAAATATGATTAAGACATTTACAGCTCCCACGTAAATAAGGAGCTGTGCAGCAGCTACAAAATAGGAGTTAGATAGAATATGGAATAAGGATATACAAACAAGAACCAATCCCAATGAAAAGGCAGAAAAAATGGGATTGGTAAGTAATACCACTCCTAGACCCCCTAGTATAAGACCTGATCCCAAAAATACTAAAAGAATATCATGTATTGGCCCAGGTAAATCCATTATGTATAAAATAAGAGATAAAAAAAAGTTGAAATATTTCATGACCTTACTGACCCAGCCAGGAAAAAAGAGGTTACCTTGTTTTTTTCTTGTATATGATACGTTTCTAATTGAATCGTAATGGGGTCTGGATTGAGGTAGATACAGTTATTGGACTAATTCCACTTCTGTATCCGAAAGAGTAGTTCGGAGTTTGATATTCCGAAATCATCATGACTATATTCATATATTCTAAATCCAAATCAAGCCGCGATTCTCACCAATCAATAGTTATGATTTGTAGTTACTGACCAACCAAAATGAAAGAAGCTTCACTCCTTTAGATCAAAAATGAATCTTAGTCATTGGTAATCGTTATTGAATCAAGGGGTTTATCTGTGGTTATTTTAATTTGAGTCGAATTCATAATTGTTCGAATTGTGTAATCCCCAATTACTGACATTGGTAACCGACCCAAAGCAATTTGATTATAATTCAATTCGTGACGATCATAAGTGGAAAGTTCATATTCTTCAGTCATTGATAGACAGTTTGTTGGACAATACTCGACGCAGTTACCACAAAATATACAGATTCCAAAATCAATACTATAATTAAGCAACCGTTTCTTTCTAATATCTGTTTCCAATCTCCAATCAACAACGGGTAGATCTATGGGACATACACGAACACATACTTCACAAGCAATGCATTTATCAAATTCAAAGTGGATTCGACCACGGAAACGCTCTGATGTGATCGATTTTTCATAAGGATATTGAATAGTTATAGGTAAACGATTCGCGTGGGATAAGGTAATCATGAAACTTTGACCAATGTACCTTGCAGCTCGTACTGTTTGTTGACCATAATTCATGAACCCAGTCATCATAGGGAACATATCGTGGCTATCCATGAATAATTTGATATTTCTTTCTCTTGCTTAAGGGAGGTTATGAATCTAGAGTATCATATACTGTTACAGTGAAAGGAGTTGGGAAGAAGTTGTCAATAATAGATTACCCAGAGAAATGGGTAAAAGAAATTTCCATCCAAGATTTAATAGTTGGTCCATTCTCATCCTAGGTAAAGTCCATCTTGTTGTGATAGGAATGAACAGGAACAAATAAGCTTTAGCTAATGTAATAAGGATACCAATCGTTGTTCCAAATACTCCCCCCGTTTTATTTATTCCGAAAAGTTCAGGAATGAATATGTACGGAATAGAGAGATTCCACCCGCCCAAGTAAAGAACTGTTACAAATAATGAAGAAACTAGTAGATTTAGGTAAGAAGCAACGTAAAATAAACCAAATTTGATACCTGAATATTCGGTTTGATAACCCGCTACTAATTCTTCTTCTGCTTCTGGTAAATCAAAAGGTAATCTCTCACATTCTGCTAGGGAAGAAATTATAAAAACTATAAACCCTATGGGTTGACGCCACAGATTCCATCCCCAAAACCCATATTTTGACTGTGCCTCAACTATATCAATTGTACTTGAACTGTTAGATAATCATAGTCGATGATAACATCACTGTTCCCATCGCTATTTCAGAACCGTACATGAGACCTCAGCTTCATACGGCTCCTCGATGGCCACAAATAAATCTAAGGACTGATTCAGTATTACCTCGGCATTTTTTGAGAGTGAATAGAGTAAAGATGCATCAGGGAGTCCCTAATTAGACCAATGGAATTCTGTCTGCTATAATAACAAATTCAAAGTGCTTCCGAATTGCTCTCATAATTTATTTTATAATTAATATTACAATTTATCTTTGTTCAGTAATAGCTTAATCTTTCAATAAAATACTCGTTGTATCAATAGATATTTCTACCCATATCTTTCGATTACGAAAAAGAATTAGACACTCTACATTAGTTCATTTCATGAATCATGATAAGAAGCCTATCTGTATTAATACGGATGGGATGGAGGAAAGAAAGAATAAAGAAAGATCTATTACTATTTATTTTTCCTATTGCATTCCATTTCTTTCGTTCCTGTTCTTCTTTCGCAGAAGAGGGGATTCTCAAAAAAAAAATAAAGGATTACTTCGTTCCCGATAGTCATTTCTTTAATCAGTGGATAGGAGCATACTCTGGATCGGAATCATGGGGAAGTACTGCTTGATCATTTCTACCAACTTAAAGCCCTCATTATGATTCCTTTTATGCAAAAATATCCCTTTGGTTTTTGATACCTTACATTATTTCCATGACGAATCCTTTGTGTACCTTGGTGTTCCTAACCGTCCACTCATTTTTGATTGATTCCCGATATGATAATGCATACAATAACAATTGTAGAAACTCCATACAGTTGATCTTTTGCACCCGCTTCAAGTCATGATGACTAATCAACCAATCTTGGGGTAAACAGTTTCCACCGCTTATCTTTACTTACACTTTCCTCTCGTACATAGGGAATGAGAATCAATCTTCTTACTGCGAATTCATAAGCTGTTTTGTTTCACTCATATAACCATCTCGTTTAGTTCATCAACCTAAATGGTGAATAAAAAAATCAAGATATCTATTCAATACATTCAACCTCTTTCCTAGAAATAAAGGAAAGAAATAAAAGTTAATGTTGCAACGAATCACACGTAGAGATATTGATAACACACATGGAGTTAATGGTATTTCATAACTAATAGATTGAGCAGCAGCTCGTAGACCACCTGAAATATTTATTATTCGATCCATATCCTGACATAAGAAGTCCAATAGGAGCAATACTGGAAATGGCGATCCACAAAAAAACACCTATACCGAGATCGGCTAGAACAAGGCGATAGCCAAAAGGAATTACTGAATAACTTAGTAGAATTGATATGACCGCTATGGATGGCCCGATACTGAATAAACGAATATCTCCTCTAGATGGGAGAAGATCCTCTTTGAAAAGCAGTTTTGTCCCATCCGCTAGAGCTTGAAGAATTCCCAAGGGACCAGCATATTCAGGCCCAATACGTTGTTGTATCCCTGCGGATATTTCTCTTTCTAACCACACAATCACGAGTACCCCTATTGTGATCCCCGATACGGGAGTAAAAATAGGGACAAGCGTCCCTATAAGGCCATAGCCTTCTTTTAAAGATTCCGATCTGGAAAAAGAATTGATAGCTTGTACTTCTGTCGTATCAATTATCATTTCAACGATCAACTTCTCCCATAATGATATCTATACTACCTAGTATCGTCATGATATCAGCCAATTTCATTCTTTTAACTAGCTGAGGAATAATTTGCAAATTTATGAAACCCGGTGGACGAATTTTCCATCTCCAGGGAAAAACACTATTATCTCCTATCAGAAAAATTCCTAATTCTCCTTTTGGGGCTTCTACTCTCACATAAAGTTCTTGTTTTAACAATTCAAAGGTGGGAGAAGGTTTTTTACTAATGAATCGGTATTCAAAATCGTTCCATTCAGAATCCTTTGCTCTATCAAAGCGTCGTACTTCTAAATTCTCATAGGGTCCCCCCGGAATTCCTTCCAGAGCCTGTTGAAGAATTTTTATAGATTCCGTCATTTCACTGATTCGTACTAAATAACGAGCTAATGAGTCTCCTTCTTTTTGCCATTGGACTTCCCAATCGAATTCATCGTAACACTCATAATGATCAACTTTACGAAGATCCCATTGGATTCCGGAAGCTCGTAGCATTGGTCCCGATAAACCCCAATTTATTGCTTCCTCTCCACCAATAATGCCCACTCCTTCAACTCGTTCCAAAAAAATAGGATTCCGCGTAATAAGCTTTTGATATTCAACAACTCCTGTTAAAGAATAATCGCAGAAATCCAAACATTTATCTATCCATCCGTGAGGTAGATCAGCAGCTACTCCTCCGATACGGAAATAATTATGCATCATTCGCATACCTGTGGCAGCTTCGAATAGATCATATAGCAATTCTCTCTCTCGGAAAATATAGAAGAAAGGAGTCTGTGCACCGATATCTGCCATAAAAGGCCCAAGCCATAACAAATGAGAAGCTATACGACTTAGCTCCAGCATAATAACTCTGATATAACTGGCTCTTTTAGGTACTTGAATATTTCCCAATTGTTCGGGGGCATTTACCGTTATTGCCTCTGTGAACATAGTAGCTAAATAATCCCAACGTGTTACATACGGCAGATATTGTATAATTGTTCGGTTTTCCGCAATTTTTTCCATTCCTCTGTGTAAATAACCCAATATAGGTTCACAGTCAATAACATCTTCACCATCTAGAGTAACAATGAGTCGAAGAACACCATGCATTGATGGGTGGTGAGGGCCCATATTGACTATCATGAGGTCTTTTTTTGTAGCCGGTACAGTCATATGCTTTCTTCCCCGATTCATTATTCCATGAATTGTTGAAAACGAAACAAAGTTCATCAAAATTCAAGATCTAATAAACCAAAAAATTCAAATGAATCCTCAAATTAACGATTTTTTGGCTCCCGAATATCCAACTGACCAATTAATTCCTTATAACGTACTCTATTTTTTTTTGACAAATAAGCCAGCAGCCGTTGACGTTTTCCCAGAATTTTTCGCAGACCTCTCTGAGATAAATAGTCTTTTCTGTGAAATTCAAAATGTGCAGTAAGTCTCCGTATCTTATTGGTGAAATTGAATACTTGAAATTCAACAGACCCTTTGTTTTTTTCTTTTTCTTCTTGCGGAATAACCGAGATAAATAAATTTTTTACCATAAAAAAGAATAATTCTTCTCTCTTTTTTTTTTTCTTTCGTTCCCACAAATATGGATTTTACCGATCAGGAATAATAATAAAATGATAATGCCAGTCATTTCGATCTGGTACACACAATAATCTGGATTTATTCATATAATAACTTTTTCTATTTAAATTGAATTAATAAATCCAATTTAATTTGTAATTTGATTCGGATACAATACATAGAAAGGGATGGTACATTTCTGGACCCACGAAAGAGAATGATTTGGGTTTAAGAAGATTCTGTTGATTCATTCCTAGGTCCAATTGATACGTCATTGAATCAGTATCATGTGTCAGAATGTAATGTAACACAACGTGTGTGTACACCTGTCTGTCTTCATATATCGGCTATGATACATGATGTATATAAAATGTACCATTAACTAATTCTGAATCGTGGATACATATATATTCTTGACATACTGAAACGACTGCCATTATTCGTATCAAACCAATAGCGATTCATACAAGCTAAATCTTCTAATCGATAATTGGGCCAAAGAAATAATTTGAATTGAATGAATTTATTTGTATCTGTATCAAGACACTTGTCCTCATCCAAAAATTGCCCAGAGTTCTTTACGTTATTCTCATTGAAAAATACTGGATTTATATCCACAATATTCTCATTACTGAAATTGAAACACATTAAAATTCTCAATTTTCTACGACGTCTAGGAGATAGAATATTTTCAGGAACAAGAAAATCATAATGATTTTCATCTCCATTCATAAGCATCTTTCCATGTTGTGCAATAGATCCATTGAAAGAATTCTCATCAACATATTTTTTTTCTCGACGTTCTCGATTAGTTTGGTGTTTACTCTTATGGACCAATGAAATGCCTATGGTTTGATACATAATAAATTGTCCATCCCGTTTTATAGACAGGCGGGCTGGTTCAATAATAAATATTCCCCTTTTTATCAATTCCGTAAGAGTGAGATCCTTCTGAATCAACATTACGTCCAGGCGCATTTCTCCTCTTTGAATAGAGGATATAGCAATTTCCCTTGGATTTATCAGTCTAAGCAGGAGGCAATATACCTTGATATTATTGATCATTCTTTGATTCAAAGAATCGTCCCATCTCAATTGAAAAAGCAAATATCTTTTTAGGAAGAACTCTAGTTCTGCTTCTCTGTTGCTCTTGTATTTTCTTTTCTTTCTCCTTTTTTTAATGTCTGATTCCGCGTAATCCTTTTCAACATATTTTTTTTTTTTTTGTGCATCTGATTCAAGATTCTCTTGGTTTCGTGCATCTGATCTAATATCCCCTTGGCCCGGCTGTTCTTCTTCTTTTTCTTTATTTCGGTTCTCTAATTCAAGATATTCTTTTTGATTAGATGATATACGAAGATCTTTTTTTTGATTTTCACTAATGTTTTTATTTTCACTAATGTTTTTATTTCCATGAAAATTTAAAAGAAGTAATTTGATTGGTATGATCCATGGTTTCATTTTATATGTATCATAAAGTCGCACAAATTCTGGGAAGAACCAAGATTCCAGATTCGATATGGGACGATATCGCATTTCTTCATTCATTCCCATCCAATCAAAAAAGTTTTTTTTTTTGATTGGGTGGGTTGATTTCTTGATGAATCGTGAAATAAAAAAGATCTTTTTTATCAATTATTTCATAATCATTAATCCCATTCTTAGTATTTTTATTAATATTGGTCCCAGTATCCATATCGGTCCAGGTATCAATATCGATATTTTTTCTAAGACAAAAATGCAGAATTCTCCACTCAAAATATTTTCTATCCGGATTTTTACCCGTATCCATAATAGACTCTTCTTCTAGATAATCACTAATAGCTATATCCCCCAGTACATAACATGATTCGGGTTTAGGTGTGTTGTCATTATAGGGAATCTCTCGGCCCCCATTTACTTTTAACGGGGATACATAAATATATGAGCTCTTCCTATCCTCATAATTAATATATTTACACGATAAAAGATCATATCTGTAGTGTTTTTTAAATTTTTCTTTTTGACTCGGCAATGAATTCACCGCGCAATCATTTTCTTTCTCGTAATAAATGAATTGGTCCTTTTTCTTTTTCATATGAATCCCCATTTTTTGGAATCTTTATTTTCAATCGTACGACGATGATTGACTCTAGTTCGCCATTTTTTCGATACTAATCTAGACCATCTATTCTGAGATAAATTGTATTGATAATGACGCTTTAACCAGTTTTTCCATTCATTCATTCTGGAATTCGAAAATTTCTTATGTCTTGGTTTGAAATCAAAAATTCCTCGTGTACCCAAATAGTCCTTTATTCTATGCTTAATAAAAGGAGATGCGCCATGATATTGAAGTACAGATATCAAGTGATACTTGTTAATAACTTCTTGGTTTTGTGATAATTTGTAAAATACATATGCTTGGGACAAGAAAGATAAGTTACAATAAATCTGTGAATTATTATTTCGAATATTCGAAATAGAAAGTGACTTTTGGATAGTCAAAATAAACTGAGTTGTATTTTGATTTGTTTCATCAATTCCTTCTTTATTTGTTTCATTATTGTAAATATATTTATCGATAAGATTTTTTGTTGATTCAAGGAAAAGTTGTGTATTAATCCTGGGAATGTTAATGGCACATAGAAAGATATCTATGTATATTCTTTCAATGAAATATTTTATAAAATATTGCGATTTACGTATTAATCGGGCACTTCTTTTTTTTGATCTCTGCCAAATATGTTTCTGTGATTCCGATCTTTCATCATCAAAACTTGTCTTGTTAGGACTAATATTTATATCTGTATCTGTAGTTAGAAATATTTTTTTCTTGTCTTTTTTTATTTTTTCTATTTGATTTTTGATTTTGGTTGTACTATCAGTCAGATCTTTCATTTTTTTTTCTGTCAGTGAATAATTTGTCCAATCCATGCTAATTTGAATAGTCCGAGTCGTGAGTAATCTTATTACTGATTATGAAATCTTTTCCAGTTTCACTCGTTTGATAGCCTTTCCTCAACCCAAATAATAAAATTGAGTTCACTTTTGTAAGCTCTTTCATTATTCTTTTTATAAATAGAACTATTTTGATAACCCATCTTATTTTTTCTTTTGAGACCTTTAGACAACATTTTGTTCTTTCTTTTAAAATTCTGAAAACTCGAAAATATTTTTTTTGAACTTTTCTCGTTTTTTTTTCGAGTTCTTTAAAAATGGGTTCAAAAAAAGAAGGTTCTTTTCGTGGAGAACCAAAAGGTAATTCAGTTTCCATTCCCCAGACCGTTAAAAAACAAAAATTTTCTATTTTTCCTTTGTTTTTCATTGGATCTCTATGATGAAATTGTAGTTTAGAATCCCCGCCAAGGTTTCAGACAGAAAGGAAATAAGATCTTTATCTGAATCCCATCTGTTAACCAGTTTTTTCGGAAATTCTGTTTCTGATAATTGAACACCATTATAGGTGCATTTAACATGCATTTCTTTTATTCCACTCCTTCAAATCCTCGTACCACTCGGGAAATTGAAATAATAACATACGGCCAAGATTTTTAGCTATTATCAATGAAGGCAATATGATGTATTTTCTAAGAATCGATTGGGTTACTAACATAGAACCTCTTATTGCTTGAGCAAATATAATAGTATCCCAAGTTTTCTGATATTGCTATCCGTTCATTCTCCTCTTTTTGCTCTTTCTTTTTTTTCTCTTTTTTCTTTTGCCTCTTCCTCCTCAGAATCTGAGGTTTTTGAGTTGCGGATCCTTTCCTATCCAATTCCTAAAAAGTGGATTAATCATTCCAGAGATATCAAAAGAGAAAAAAAAATGTTTTGTCTATTCTGTCCAAAAAAAAGCGGGGAATGCACATTTGTTTGAAACATTTCCCAAGTCACTGTTTTTACGGTCTTTGAGCGCGCATGGATCCTTTGATTAGATCCCGACGAAAATCCGATTGTTGTTGAGTAACGTATCAAAGCCACTTCTTCCGCTTGATCACTATCATTATTAGTATTAGTACTAGTATGAGTATTGATATTCTGATCGTTATCAGTATAAATTACCACACGTTTGGCTTTTCTTGAACGAATACCAGGATCCTCCGTCGATCCTTCCTCATTTTCCGCCTCTTGTTCTTTCAAATCGTCGGTCAATTTATATGACCATCGAGGAACCTTTTTACCGATTTCCTTTATTCCAATGGATTTATTTCTAATAGTTTGATCGTTTGGATCAGTTTTAACTGCATCGAATAGAAATTTCAAACGTTTCATTTTATTTTCTGAGTCAAGTCTTCTTTGTTCGTCCAATAAAGTAAGTCCTTTCAAATTCAAACTAGGTCTTGATTCTTCAGCTAATTCACTGATTGAGTTCAAGGAATGATCAATGTCTGGCGATACTAATTCTTCATTAAATGCATCCATTTTATCTTCAAATTCTTGGTAATCAGAAAGATTGGGGAGGATACCATGAATCCTATTTATCCAAACCATTCCTATGGAATCCTCTGTCGAAATGATTGAATCATCCACGATTGGACGTGAATATCCTTTTTTTATTGTTCCCACGATATGGTCCATTTAAAAAAGGATCATACACTCTAGGCAAGCATTCTTGTTCATTCTCATCATTGCACAATCTTATCCTTTTTTCGAGTACATCTAGAGCAAGAGATCCCTTGTCTAGAGCTTCCATTCGATTTCTGAATTCATTGCTCAAGTTGTGCCTTTTTTGTTCATTAGTATAAACCCAATGATTATACAGATCTTTGGGGGATAGTTTTTCTGTCGTGCACAAAGAAATATTCCTTTGTATCATTTTCCAAAAAGTCGAAAAACTAGGCGGAAATGTAAAAGATATTCTTTTTTTTCCACTACTTGGGACATGTGGAAAAAAAAAATATTGTGACATTTCTGTTCGTACAGAATTTTTCAATCGATCGTTTTTTATATAGCGCAATGGACGATTCCATCGTTTATAGTCGAAAATTTGAGTCGATAAAGGTTTTTCAAACCAAAAATAGAATTCCCTCTTTATCTTTATCTTTAAGTTTTTCCTTTCCATTCACTCGATCTCTTCCGTTTCATCTAGTTTGTCCGGATCCTCCTTTTCTTCCGAACAAAAGGAAGGGTCTTCTTCGGTGGATCCCCTCTTGTTCCTGTTTAGTCCCCTTCCTTTCGGAAGTTGTTTCTATTTCTACATCTGTTTCTTCCTCACTTTCCCCCCTTTCTTCCGT